>NC_044308.2:30564180-30684180 GCF_007474595.2 Lynx canadensis | reverse complement strand
AAATACAAGACATGTTATCATTCATCTTGTCAGATAATATATATGTCACGTGTTTGCCTAGGCACAAAATTATTCTGAAAGAATATATAAGAAACCAGTAACATTGGTTGTCTCTGTCGGGGAGTTGGGGGAGACTTTCCTCACCCCTTCACGGTCCTTCTAGTTGGACTTCGAATCAAATTGACACGAGACAGATTAACAGGAGAAAATAAAATTTAATAGTGTACATATGGGGAATCCACACAGACAAGAAATCCAAAGACAATAAGGCAACAAGAAGTTTACGTGAGCTAAAGAGAGGGGTAGGTTGGAGGATACAAAAGGGAGGAAAGCAATTACAGGAAGGTGAAAAGCGGTATTTTGAAAAACAAAGGTTGCCTTATTATGCAGGTAAGTTTCTTAGGTAAAGGGGAGCCAGTTTTAATAGCTTTCTTCCAGGTATAGGCTCTCCTTTCCAATGTAAATTTAGGCAGCTGAAGACCTGAAAGAGAGCTTTTCCTGTATCTCCTCAGTTTTGATTATTTTTAACCCAAAATAATGTTCATGCCAAAGTGGCCCACCTTAGGGCAGCCTGCCAGAGGCCCCTAGGTCTCAGAGGACAACTTAGGTAGCTGAGAGACATGGCAAGAGAAGGAAATATTTACCATGTTCTCTTTCATGTGACTATATTATCTACTAAAAAAATAAAATGTGTTAATTTTATATAGCTTTCAACTAAAATATATAACAGGAATATCTGAACACACTGCTTTAAAAAGTATTTTAAACTATCCCACCAAATGATAAGTTTGTTAATAGTCTTCATATCACGGCAAAAAGGAATGAGTTTAGGGAGCTCTACAAAGAGGGGATTTATAGCTGCTTTTGGAACTCCTAGCTCCTAGCCCTAAACAGGGGGATGTTCCAAGCTCCTGCAGGGATTGTGCCACACTCACTTTCTTCCTGGTGGCATCTGTCAATAGCATGTTTAGTAAACACAAGCTGGCATCTCTCCTCCAGGCTTAAAAACCTACCTCTCCAGATTAAAGTTATCAGAGGATAAAGAGCTCCCAGAGACAATGGAGGAAATGATTCAACAAGAAAACAAGGAAGTAAACATTTCTAAGTTGTCAGAAGAGAAAATACATGTCAAGAGGTTGAGGAACAGAAGATGGTAAGACAGAAGAGAAAAAAAGAAGAAAACAGAAATCTGGAGAATAAACAGAAGGCTCCTCACCACCAGCAAGAGCAAAATCATTCAGGTTCCCACATGGAGTCCTGGGGCAAGGGTGGGGAATAGTTGGTCACTATGAGAAAAAAACCTGAGGCAGCTTGCCAACTGCTACCCCTTCCAGTTGGTTAATGAAGTGGCAAACCAAACAACCAAAAGAAACCTGAAAAGTCTTTCTAGGGAAAAAATAAGAATCTAAAGGACTTGGAGGACCCAGGGGGTGAGAGAGGTCTTAGTCAACAATGTTTATCTTTTTCCAATTGAAAGCTGAGACTTTAGGGGAAAAAAGGAGGAATGTGAATGTCTGTCAATAAACTGGAGTTGACTTTCCAGATCATACTGGAACATTCTTCCCCTACACCCCAACTTGGTCTACTACTTACCACTCTTTAGGTGTCCGTTCTAAATCCTACTTCTTCAAATCATGAGCAACTCTTAAATACAGAGAACTGAGGGTTGCTGGAGGGGTGTTGGGTGGGGGGATGGGCTAAATGGGCAATGGGTATTGAGAAGGATACTTGTTGGGATGAGCACTGGGGTGTTATATGTAAGTGATGAATCACTAAATTCTATTCGTGAAATCGTTATTACACTATATGTTAACTAGGATTTAAATTGAAACAATAAAAAATAAATTAAAAAAAGAAACAATATCCATTAAAATACATAAATAAATAAGCACACAGTATTATAAAAGCTTATGTTATTATCTGTCTGCTCCCATTAGACTATCAGCTTGGGGAGATGCACAACTGCATACTCCCCACCAAGCACAGTGCCTGGCACCATTTTAATGAGTAAATGTATAAAAAAGATTATGGGCTCTCAGTCTGCTAAATGAATGCTGTTCACGGGGAGTAGGAGGAACACGTTTGTCTGAACACTTACTTGCCAATCTGACTATGAGAACTCAAAACTGAAAATAGAGGAAAAGAGAAAAATTCCAGGATAAAACCGGACAAAAAACCAGGAATGCTATGAGAAGAAAAGCAATGGAAGAGGTAACTATTAAGTCACAAAAGAAAATACCTGCGAATTAAGTTGCCAATATCTTAAGACATCTACAATAGAGATATCCAAAATAAATTAAAGTTTACGAATTTTATAAAATGAATAAGACATGGTCACTACCAGGGAAAATTGGAGTTAATGGATTTGTGAATGCAGTACGCCAATGAATGGGCAAATCTCATTCAAATCTTAAAAAGGGAAGACCGATGGCAGTATGTCTCAAAATGATAGTCTCCAGTAGAAATCCACAAACCACACTGGAGAATTTCTGAATGAGGATACAAGAGTCAGGGACATGATACAGCTGTTGGAGTACCCTTCAGTCTGCTCAATGATGGAGAATATGGATTGTTTTCTTGACTCAGATTCCAAAACCGGTGTGGTAATAAGAATGTTAGAGATAGGGAACTTTGAGCACCTTGTCATTTGCCGAATAGGTATTTATTTTAAAGGGGGAGAAGGGGTAGAAAATTCTTGCTGACAGTTTCATCCTAAAAGGATGAAGAACTAGTATACTGGACTGCATCCAAACCAAGCAGACAGACTAGTTGAAAAAGAGAAAGTAACCATGTAATCTTTGAAAGTGTGACAGCCAACAACTAAAGTGCTGTCAGAAGAAGGCAGTTAAGAGAGCAAGTCCTAGATGTGGCACCAGTAATCCTGGAGTAAAGACCCAGTTCTGCCACAGTATGTGTACCTGAGCTCGGTCAACACTCTTCAGGCCATAGTTTCCTCATCCAAAAAGGGATAATACCTGTCCATCTCATATAATCAAAAAATTGGCTGTGAAGGTATTATGTAAACCTTGTCACAGTGATTTAAATAACATTAGACCTTTAATAAAATTAGCTGTTAACAATAACTAATATTTATTGATACTGAATTCTAACTACCAGATAGTTTTACAAGGACTGTCAAGTCCTCTCAATGGCCCTAAGGAGGTTGATACTCTTATCCATGTAGCAAGATTAGAAAACTCAGATTTCCAACTGTTAACTTGCCCAAGGTCCCCAAATGAGAAAAGTGGTGAAGGCTGTGTCAGAACACAGGTTTTCTGACTCTGGAGAGCCCACATTTTTTCCCTAAAACTTTAAAGGTTTATTTTTTAGTATTTATTTCGAGAGAGAGGGAGGCAGGGAGGGGGAGAGAGAAAATCCCAAACAGGCTCCATGCTGTCAGTGCAGATGGAGAGCCCACATTTTTATCCATTTGTTATACGCCTCTAAAAATGTAGGTTTCACAAAATTAAAATCTCAAAAACCTAAAATTCTAAAGAGAATACAGATGCTAGTATTTTTTACAGAAACCCTCAAAAGTGACATTCTGGGGGCGCCTGGGTGGCTCCGTTGGTTGAGCGTCTGACTTTGGCTCAGGTCATGATCTTGTGGTCCGAGAGTTCAAGCCTCTCATCGGGCTCTGTGCTGACAGCTCAGAGCCTGGAGCTTGCTTTGGATTCGGTGTCTCCCTGTCTCTCTGCCCCTCCCTCGCTCACACTTTGTCTCTGTCTCTCTCTCTCTCTCTCTCTCTCTCTCTCAAAAATAAACATAAAAAATTTTTTTTTAAGTATTAACTAGTATGGTTGCACAGCATTCTCCATTGAGTATAGATGTTCAAATCACATACACATGTATAAAGAAAGTGGAAGAGGACACAGTCAAAAAGATAATAGAATGGTGGTTCTGACCTAAAGGAAAAGTGCCAGGAAAGTCACTGCCCAAAAGGCCTGTTAATAAAGCTAAGGCTAACAAAAAGGGCTCTGTGAGAACCGTCTAGATCAACTCCTCTTCTTCCATTTCTCTCTCTCTTTTTTTTCTCAGTGAGGCATTTTCTTTGCACGTACGTATTACATCCCTAAAAAAAGAATCCCAGGATTTTCCCTCCTGTGTGTTTTTGTCTTGCTTCTTCATGGTCCATGATGCCAGCTGAGGCTGTCAGTACAATGAAACCAAACTGGCAAGACGGGAGCAGATTATTCTGCCATTTTTCTAGATCTTTGACTTGTACATCAAACCTGGAGCTTGTTTACCTCCACACTTGTTTAACCTGCCTGTGAGGTTCACAACAATTTTCCCAGCTCTGTGATCATCGATGATTTCAAATTCGCCAATGTAACCATACTTCATCATCACAGTCAGAAATCGGATGATGACTTTGGAGCAGGGCCTAATAAGAACCTGGCGTTTGGTTTGCCTCTCTTTTCAGCATTGTTAATGCTCTTGAGAGCATTTGCCAGGACATTCATGCACACCATTATGGCAACACGGAAAGATGGCAGAAAGAGAGATCTTCCATTTCTCTATCAACAAATATCATCTTCAACTTGAAGAGGGGAAGAACAAGCCTTGTGGAAAGCAAGAACTGAAGCTCAGAATAGTAGAACCCCTGATTATTCCAAATCAGTTCAAGTCTCCAGACCTGCAAAACCTAACAATCCTGAGAATCCCAGGGGAGCCTGATGAACATCTGCTGCAGAACCTTAAGGATGAGCAAGGTTATCAAAACCTGAGAATGAGCAAACATGGTCCTAATTCCAAAGAGGGGATGTCTACTGAAGGTTACAAAAATTCCCAGTCTCTGACATCAATCCCCAGTAGACCGTACAATTTATCTTTCTTTTACATGCATACACACCTAGCTTAGCCAATGGGTTTTTTTGTTTGTTTGTTTTTTAAAGTGCGCTTTGACCTTTTAGAAAGGGGAGTAGTGATTATCAGAAATGATTTACTAAAAACAAGTCTTTCAAGAAAAAATACAACTAGACTGAAAAAGAAAGGAACGGAATATTACAGTGCTACTCAAAATGAAGTCCGCAGCACTGGCCTCACCTAGGAGCTTGTTCAGAAATGCACTCTCAGGCCCCACCACAAACCTGCTGAATCATAATCTGTTTTAACAAGATCCCCAGGTGATTCTTTTTTTTTTTTTTTTTTTAGTGTCTATTTATTTATTTATTTATTGAGAGAGAGGGGCAGGGGGAGCCATGCGAGCAGGGTAGTGGCAGAGAGAAAGGGAGACCAAGGATCCGAAGCGGGCTCTGCGCTGACAGCGAACTCACAAACCATGACATCATGACATCATGACCTCAGCTGAAGTCAGACACTTAACTGACTGAGCCACCAGGTGCCTGCCCCCCTCCGTCAGGTGATTCTTATATATGGTAAAGTTTGAAAATCACCAATACATGGAAGAGATTTACATTTCAGCAAGGCATTTGACAAGTGTTTCATGGTATCTTTGTTCACAGTGAGATTTCCTTCTATTAATTTGTTATATTTATTTGCTTGGCAAAATATTAAGCAGTTGACACACTTATTTTTTTTTAATGTTTATTTATTTTTGAGACAGGGAGAGAGAGGGTACAAGCAGGGGAGGGGAAGAGAGAGAAGGAGACAGAAGACCCGAAGCAGGCTCTGTGCTGACAGCAGAGAGCCCAACACGGGGCCCGAACCCATGAACCATGAGATCATGACTGAGCCAAAGTTGGACGCTCAACTGACTGAGCCACCCAGGCGCCTGACATACTTACTTCTCATAATAACCATACAAGGTAGGTATTATTATCTGTAACTTACAGATATTAATACTAGCAAAGATTAAACAGCACTATCTGCCAAGCACTGTTCCAAGGACTTCAGATATATTAACTTATTTAATCCTTATAACAACTCTTCATGGTAGGTACTATTTTTACCCACGTTTTACACGTGATGAAACTGAGGCAGAGTGAGTTTTAAGCACCTTGCTCACACTCCAGCAGAAATTTGTGGTATAGCTCTTAACCACTACTTTCTATAGCCAAGTATGCTGCCACAGTGGGGCATATGATAGCCCTGTGGGAAACTAAACAACTATACCCAAAGACAGTCCATTAAATTAAAAAAAAAAAAAATCAATAGGACTGGGGGGATGAATTTTATCTTTATCTCCCTTTATTTCCTTGATTTGCTCTGCATCCATACCTGGCCCGGTCCCACTGTTATAAATGACTTAGATAAGATCACTGGGTCATGCTGACAATGTAAGAGGGCCTTTAGCTAAGAGAATAAATATATTTAAAAAAATTTTTTTAACGTTTATTCATTTTTGAGAGACAGAGACAGAGCGAGAGGGGGGCGGGGCAGAGAGAGAGGGAGATACAGAACCCGAAGCAGGCTCCAGGCTCCGCAGGCTATAGGCACAAACCTGACGCGGGGCTCAAACTCACGAACCGTGAGATCATGACCTGAGCTGAAGTCGGACACTCAACTGACTGAGCCACCCAGGTGCCCCAGAGAACAAATATATTTAAAACAGAACACAGATCTAAAAGATCAAAACGGGATGGAACAATGGGCAAGAATGGTATTCAAAAGCAAGAGACTTTGGAGTCAGACCGGTTTGAATGCCTGATTCTACTTCACTGTTTAGAATGCAAGCAAATTACTTAATTTGTTTGAGCCTTAATTTCTATTCTATAAAAGAGAAATTACACTTCACAGAATTGTTACAAGAGGAGAGTAAAGGTAATATTGTAAAGTTCTTGGCACATAAGGCTTAACAAAAATGTTCACAAAATGCTCAGTGAACATTAAATCTAACAGAATAAAATTTATACAGGAAAAGTGCAAGAAAATCAATTTCAGAAACACCAGAAGAAATTTAACAGGAACACATAAGAAAAGACTTAGGGATCTTAGTTAACTTGAACCTATGAGTCAATAGTTTGCCAACACTGCCAAAAATTATTGTGATTTTGGAACACATTACAGAAGCACAGTGTCCAAAACAAGTAAGCCCCAAACAAGGAGGCCATCAGACTTTATTTGTAAGACTGTCTTCAGTCCTGAGTGCTTAATTTTAAGGTTACCGGCAAATGAGAATCAATTCAGGAAAAGATCAGAAGAGTGAGAAGCTTTGAAACCACAGTAACTAGTCCCTTCCTGGTTCTATATTTCTTCCTCTTCACACAATAGCAGTTACCTGTCTACTACTTCTGTTCCTCAATAACTAACACATTCCTCCCTTCATCTTTATCTCCCTCTCCCTCTCCACACACACACCTCAAATTCAATTTTGCCCATGTCACATGGATCTGAGAGGAGTGACTTGATGACTGCTAACTCACAACTCTAGGACCTGGCATGTCAGACCTGTTGTTAACCTGGCCTTTGCCTGTAGATTAGACCTGCTGCTGCTAGTCTACACCAAATGTAACTAGCCTCTTGCTTTTTTCCTAAGATAAGCCCCACAACTTGTACTCTAGGTAACAGAGTCCTGTGTCTTTATCACATACTCAAGACACTGGAACTCTTCCTAAATGTCCATTACTCCCTGAAAGGGATACAGGTGGCCAGAGCACTTCATTAGGCAATGTCACACCTCACACCTCAGCCATTTCAAACTCATTGAATCAATACTTCCCAGCCTAAGGAGGCTCTCAGATAAACAAACTCAAGGGCAAACCTATTCATGCTCCTAAAATAGTACAAGTAGTACAGTTTACTGTACCTAAGAGGCCATTTGCAAACCTACAAAGAATGAAGCCTGCAAAAGCTGCCTGTAATCTGGCTGTCCTCACTGCAGCGCCCCATTTTCAGTTCCAATTAGAACTGGGCTCAGCTCCCTGGCAGGATTCAGACAGTAAAATCTGGTAACTCCTAGGTCCAGATTATCAGGGCAACTGACATTGCAGTAACACGAGCTTCCCTATGGAATAGCCCTGTCAAAGTTGGCAGGTTTTCCTGGCCAAATCAGAACAGTCTGTGTCTCCTTTCATTCAGTACTCCCTTGGAAGCCAAGCATGTCTCTAGGGAATGCCATCTGCAGGGGACATCAGGTGTCTCAATGCCCTGTTGTTTTCAACCATGTAGACATTGTGGTTCAATTTCTATTTCTAAAGTAGGTACAGGCTCTGCTCTTTCTTTGGATGAGAGAAACCATGGTAAATGCTAGCGTTTTGAGAACTTTGCCTTACTGTTCCTTTACCAGGGAACAGTAGAGTTCTAGTCTAGAATCAGACAATACCTGGAGCTTTCATCCAGTTCAAACTAGTTCTATACTTACAGTTCTAGAGTCAATTTGTAAATCTAGGCCTTCTCTTCCTGAAGTGAGCCTGAGTATTTAAACCCACTTTTAGATGGTTCCCCTACCAACGCAACACCCTATTCTCTAGATCACCAGTTCTCAAATTTGAGTGTGCGTTTGGAGGCTTGTTAAATACAGATTATTGAACCTTAAGCCTAGAGTTTCTGATTCAGTAGGTCTGGGGTGGGAGTTGAATATGTGCATTTTTAAAAAGCTCTGAGGGCATGCTCACACAGCTGGTCTGGAGACAACTCTCTGAGAACCACTGCTCCGGATCAATATTTCAAGTCACTCCCAGAACTATATTGGGAGTGGGGGTGGGGGAAGAGGAAGATGCTGTACAAATTGGGTCCATTTGCATCATAACATTCAGTGCTTTGTCCCACACAGAAAATTCCTTATTCTCCTACAGAGTAGAGTAGACCTTAACTGGATCTCACATGTGAAACATTCAAGAGCTTAAAAACAAACGACAATTTACATCCTAACAAATTATTAACATAGCTACATTCTGTAACTGAGAAATAGCACTTACATAAGTGATTCTAGGCTCAAGATCAGCAGCCAAACCAGAAGTGGAATTAACACCTATTCTCTTTCCTATGCCTCACCAGCTACATTATTCACTAACCAAAACATTAAAACCTGTAAAGCAATTAGAATAGTGCTTAACCATTATTTTATGGTGGTAAAATATACACATAATATTTATCTTTTTTCCTTTTTTTAATGTGTTTTATTTTTGAGAGAGAGAAAGAGGGAGAGAGAGGGTGCACACACCAGCGGGGGAGGGCAGAGAGACAGACAGAGAGAGACCAAGAATACTTGACTCAGGCAGGGCTCCATCCTGAAAGCACAAGTTGGGACACTTAGCCAACTGAGCCACCTAGATGCCCCTACATGTAATATTCATTATTTTTACCATTCATAAGTATACAAATCAGTGGCATTAAATACATTCACAATGGTGGGTAACCATCACCACTATCTATACCCAAACTTTTTCATCACCCCCAACAAAACTCAGTACCCATTAAACAATAATCCTCTTTCCCATCTTCCCCCAACCCTACTGCTCTACTTTCTCTCTATAAATTTGCCTATTCTAGTTACCTCATGTAAATGGAATCATATATTTGTCTTTCTGTGTCTGACCTATTTCAATAAACATAGTGGGTTGTTGGTTTTTTTGTTTTTTTTTTTTTAAGATTTCATTCTTAAGTAATTTCTACACCCAACATGGGGCTTGAACTCACAACCCTGAGATCAAGAGTCACCCGCTCCACTGACTAAGCCAGCCAGGTGCCCCAATAAGCAGTGTTTTTGAGGTTCATCCACATGGCAACATATATCAAAATTTCATGTCTTTTTAAGGCTGAGTAATATTCCATTGTATGTATATAACACATTTTGTTTAACTATCCATCTGTCGACGGACACTCAAGTTGCTTCTACCTTTGGGTTACTGTGACTGATGCTATGACACGGACATACACCTAGAAGTAAAATTTCAGGGTTACATGGTAGTTCTACCTTTAATCTTTTAAGAAACTGTCAAACTGTTTTCCACAGTGGCTTCACCATTTTACACTCCCACCAACAATACCAATACTTGGTATTTTTTCTGTCTTATTTATTTATTTACTTACTTATTTGATGTTTATTCATTTTTTGAAAGAGAGAGAGAGACAGATAAGTCAGGGGAGGGGCAGAGAGAGGGAGACACAGAATCCGAAGCGGGCTCTGTGCTGACAATAGCGAACTCAGGAACTCAGGAACTGCTGGGCTGTCAGCACAGAGCCCGATGCGGGGCTCCAACTCAAGAACCTCAAGACCATGACCTGACCCGAAGTTGGACACCTAACTGACTGAGCCACCCAGGCGCCCCTATTTTCTTTCTTTTTTAAAAAAAATTATAGCCAGAGGCACTGGATGGCTCAGCTGAGTAAGCGTCCGACTTGGGCTCAGGTCATGATCTCACAGTTCCTGAGTTCGCTGCTGTCAGCCAGTCAGCACAGAGCCCGCTTAGGATTCTCTGTCCCCCTCTCTCTGCCCCTCCCCCATTTGCACTCTCCCCCAAATAAATAAATAAATATTTTTAAAAATTACAGTCATCCTGGGGTGCCTGGGTGGCTCAGTCAGTTAAGTAACTGACCAGCTCAGGTCATGATCTCACAGTTTGTGAGTTCGAGCCCCACGTCGGGCTCTGTGCTGACAGCTCAGAGCCTAGAGCCTGCTTCTGATTCTGTGTCTCCCTCTCTCTCTGCCCCTCCTCTGCTCATGCTCTGTCTCTGTCTCTCAAAAATAAATAAATGTCAAAAAAAAAAATTAAAAAAAAATTACAGTCATCCTAATAGGTAATGCTTAGTCACTATTGTTATCACAAGTTTTGACATGGGCTTTTACCAATATTTGTAGCACTATAAGGGCAGCACGACAACAATTAGAGGTCCTGACTAGAGTTTCCAAGCATTATCATTCAAAACACAAATTTCCAGTTGCTTCTAATTTTCTCACAAAATCACCTCCAAAGCTAGCATTTGCTTAGTTTGATATCAGCTATGAAAGAAAATGATGTTTTGGATGGCTAAAGAAAAAAATAAAAGATGTACAGTTATGTTTTTGAAAACAAAAGTATACTGGAAATCCTGTATATTTTAATCTTGCTAGCTGTATCACTGTTAAGTCCCTAACCTCACTAGAAATATTTTCTCATCACTTCGGGGGTTTTCCTGGCATGGAAGAGCTACACTGAGTGAAATAAACGGCTTTTCCCAAGTAAAGCTTTTCTGATGCTTGTGTATTATGTTTGAGGCTCCAGGTCTTCCTCTCGGTAACTCTTTTTCTTCCTTTATGAATCTAAGAGAGAAACCTGTGAGTATAGAAAGTGAAAGAAGGAGAAAAAAAATTTTTTTTTGTTTTTAGGAAAAATTTTTCTCAACTTTTACACTTGGCAAGAATTGAGAAATAAACTCTAGTAGTAGCTTAAGTGCAGCCAAAACAAGAGCAAAATGAAGGTATCATGGAAAAAAACTATTTATTTATTTATTTTTTAGGTTTATTTATTTTGGGAGAGAAGAGCATGAGAGGGGCGGGGGGGCGGGGAGAGGGAGAGAATCCTAAATAGGCTCCACGCTCAGCACAGAACCCAACGCGGGGCCCAATATCCCACGACCTTGAGATCATGACCTGAGCCAAAATCAAGAGTCAGCTGCTTAACTGAACGAGCCACTCAGGCGCCAGGGAAAAACAATTTAAAAAGCTACAGTTTCAGGGGCTCCTGGGTGGCTCTGTTGGTTGAGCGTCCGACTTCAGCTCAGGTCATGATCTCATAGTTCCTGAGTTTGAGCCCCGCGTCGGGCTCTGTGCTCACAGCTTGGAGCCTGGAGCCTGCTTCGGGTTCTGTGTCTCCCTCTCTCTCTGACCCATCTGCACTCTCTCTGTCTTAAAAATAAATAAAACATTTAAAAAATTAAAGAAAAAAAAGCTACAGTTTCATCCTAGGCATGTATATTACATATGCTTCCCCATTATGCTGATTATAATACATGAAAGATTAATCTTTATATATAAAAGACTAAAGACTGGCTTCATAAAGGCAAAGGGGAGACCTATTAACATTCTGAGAGGTACAGCCAGAGACCTATATGAACCCCCAAGTTCATTAACCCCATTAAAGCATATAATTTCTTTCATAAATAAATGTACAATAACCAGCTGGTAACAATGTAGCTACTTCTCTGTAGGAAAACTTGGGAATAGCAGAAACCAGGAATCTTCAACCCCCAAGTGCCGAGAGAGCTATTTCTGGTATATATGTATATAGGTGTGTCATACATAGAAATATGTCGGTAAAACAGACGAAGTTTACTAGAACGAGCACCGCATTTAATTAGAGTTTGTGTCCCAGTGCTGCCTCCTCGGTAAATTACTGAAAGCCTCAGAGCATCATCCCAATTATCACATAGACAATCATCCTGAGCAAAAGAATACCAGTTTCCTGGGTTGTGTGAGGAATAAATAATTCCAACATGCTTTCACTCATTCCTCAGCAAATGTATTTTGAGCTCTCACAATGTGCACTAAGGATACAGAGATGGAGATCCTGCCCTCACTGGGTATAAGAGGGCCTCTTCCTTGGTGGGTACCCCACAATTCTAGAACTGCTTAGAACTAGAGGGCAACTCCTCAAAGACAGAGAGCCCCTCATCCATGCTGATCAAGAACTTGGTACACAGTAGACAATAATGATTGCTGAATGAACAGATTTTCTGTTTATAATCTGTAAAACTTTCCTCTTGGCAGACATTAACATGAAAAGGAAGATACATAATAATCACCTCACTCACTGGAGGAACAGAAGCTCAGAAACACTTAGAGGGGAAAGCAAAACTGACACCTCCCATTATCATTACATGGCAGAGCTCAGTAATGTTCTCCTTGTCACATAAAATCCCTCCCATCCCTGAAAACCCCTGCAAATGGCTCATTTTATCGATACTCTGTGATGGTTATGCTATAAAATAAAACACAAGAGTTTTTCACTTTTCAGTACATAAAGTTAATCCCAGAAATCAGTATCTGGGGACACATATTTGAATAAATACTAAATGTGTTAACCAAAGACCTATCTTCAACTAAAAAGCAGGAATTTGTATCTCTGTTCCTAAGAACCACAAAATTCCTTCAGATATAAACTAGGGTTCCTCGGGGAGCCTGGGTGGCTCAGTCAGTTGAGCGGATGACTGTTGATTTTGGCTAAGGTCATGACCCCAGGGTCGTGGGATGGAGCCCTGCATCAAGCTAGGTGCTGAGCATGGAGCCTGCTTAAGACTCTCTCTTCTCCCTCCCTCCCTCTCTCTCCCTCCCCCCTCCACCCCTCTCCTCTGCTTGCTTTCTCTAAAAAAAAAAAAAACAAAACTAAATTACAGAGTTTCTCAACCTTGGGACTATTGCCAGTCTGGGTCTGATAATTCTTGGTTGTGGTGGGCTGTCCTATACATTTATGGATGTTTCACAGCATTCCTAGCCTCTACCCACCAAATGCCAGTAGCACCCTCTAATTGTGACAATCAAATGTATCTCTAGACATAGACATTTATTTGGGGCCGAGAGGGCTGTTTTGAAATCATCCTGGTTGAGAACCACTGAGATAAACCATGGAATGAGAATGTTTTCACAAATGCTGTTTAAGAAAGATAAGGAAGATGGAGCACCTGGGTGGCTCCGTCAGTTGAGCATCCAACTTTGGCTCTGGTCATGATCTCATGGATTGTGAATTCGTTCAAGCCCCACGTTAGGCTCGCTGCTGTCAGCTTGTCAGCAGAGCCCACGTCAGATCCTCTGTTCCCTTCTCCCTTTGCCCCTCCCTCGCTTACAGTCTCTCTCAAAAAATAAATAAAATATTTTTTTTAAAAAAGAAAGATATAGAAGATAATATAAACTGTTACTCTTCGCACTCCACAAATGAGTCATTTTTAGATCAGATGACCTTTAAAGTTTTATCTGGGAAAAAAAAATAAAAAAGACAATGCTGACCAATGCACCTAAAGGTAATCTATAACCAAGAAAGATGAAATAAATCAGTGAACTAATGAATGGTGCAGAAAGTGATAACAGCATAAAATCAGCTGCAGGTATCCCCACTACCATCTTCTAGATACATTACTCATGCATGGTAACTGTCAGAAGTCAGGCAATCTTGAAATCCTCTATCTCATTGCTACAAAGTTAAATTCTTAATTATTCTTCCTTTACTTACCTGAAAAAAAATTGTTTGGTGTTGCAGAAAGAATAAGAATACTATTAGCACAAGAATGCTATTTACTGAGCATTTTGTAACTGTAAGGGATGTTACTTATTTAAATTAATTAATGTTTCCTAAAAGTTCCTTAAAAAAAGAAAACAAAACAAACTCAAAAATATAAAATAAAACTGGAGCCACAAAGGAAGCTGGGGATTCCTGAAGTTTACCTAAGACTTATTGCCATCATCTCCCAAAAGGCCCAGGTTTCACTTGCAAATAGTTCTGTTTAGAAAAAGGCTAGATTTGCATTAATTTTAAATACTGGGATCTCAGCATTTTTTAAAAAAAAATTTTTAAGGTTTATTTATTTTTGAGACAGAGAGAGACAGAGCATGAACGGGGAAGGGGCAGAGAGAGGGAGACACAGAATCGGAAACAGGCTCCAGGCTCTGAACTGTCAGCACAGAGCCCGACGCGGGGCTCAAACTCACGGACCGCGAGATCATGACCTGAGCTGAAGTCGGCCGCTTAACCGACTGAGCCACCCAGGCACCCCGGGATCTCAGCATTTTAAAAAAAATTTTTTAACGTTTATTATTAGAGAGAGAGAGAGAGAGAGAGAGCGCGTGCATGCGCAAGCAGGGGAGGGGCAGAGAGAGGGAGACACAGAATCCTGTGTCTCGGCCCTGAACCGCCAGCAGAGCCCGATGCTGGGCTAGAACCCATGAGATCATGACCTGAGCTGAAGTCAGTTACTTAACCGACTGAGCCACTCAGGCGCCCTCAGCATTTAATAACATAATCCCACACTTATATAGTGCATGCAGCACTTTTTACAAGATGTTATTGACTTTAATGATAAAAGAAATATATGATCATTGTAGAGAACCTAAGACTATTTTTAAAAATATTATTTTAATAATGATGTATATCATTTAATTAGTGATATATATAAAAGCAAATACAAACGTAAAACTTAGCCAGTTCAAGGAATGAACAAGTAATTTACGGATTAATGTCCCTAGACACTTCAGTACTAAAGTCATAGACAGCTCTCTTTAGAATCCGCCCATCAATTCTGAGAATTCTGGTTTCATAAGAATTCCATAAAGCTAGTCATTTCTGTGCCACCTGTGCTGAATAAAAGACAAGAACTATGCATGTGTGTTTTGGGTGGGTTTGGTATTTCAGAGGAAACCAATACATAAAACAGAAATGGTCTTTCCTAGAGAAAAATGGAATGTTTTTCTTAGAATCAGAAACTAAAGAAAAAGTCACCTCTAACCTGTCTTGTTCTCATCATTTTATAATCTAGATCTAAGAGATAACCAATCCTTAATAAACAAACCACTCTTCCCATGGGCTCTACGGCATCTCAGTCTCCCACCCCTGCTGCCTATCTCATGCCATTTCAGTTAGTTACTCAAGAGGTCGTTTCAAAGTCAGACATGAAAGTGCTCCTTCCAGCAGGTATAGGCCCTCCAGCACTGAAGAATACAGGCTAAAATACCTGTTCCAGGTACATCTGCTCCTACTCTGGAGGAAGAGGAATAAAAAACAGGGACTATTCCAGTGGCCAGAAAGAGCAACCAAGGAGCTCTTGTACAGAGGCATGCACAGGTGGCAAATATGATAATGACTGATTTGGAAAAAGAAAATATCCCCAGTTGTGTGAGACATCGAGACGGGTGGTAGAACAAGCATGAAATGGCTGTAACTGGCACTGTAGGTTTTAGCATATGAACAGAGTCAGGACGATGGCATCTAATTTTTTTTTTAATGTGAATTTTTGAGAGAAAGAGAGAGAACATTTAACTTTTACCTCTGTGAAACAGTTTAGCTCCTTTCCAAAGGAAGTGTCTTACTTTTCAATTCATTAATTGAATTGAACCTGACTAAAAGTCAGGTTCCTAGAGAAAACCTCCAGGTTCCTTAACATCCACAAAAGTGAAGTCCAAGGCCATTGATATGCTCAGAAATTTTAACAGAGTAAAATTCTCACATCCAGATGAGATTTCACCTGATTGTTAATTACAACATCATTAGTTACTGGCAATAATGAAAATAATGAGAATTCTTCATCTTTCCGCTCTCTGGAAGGCCTCTACTTAATGTTATGAATCATCTGGTCCTTGACGTATGGATACTTCTGGGGGGACAGATGACATTTAGCACAGGACATGTGAGGCTGTGGGAAAAGGGAAGTTCTTGGCCACAAGAACCAGGACAAAAACCCTTGCCCTTGGGAAAAATGCCAAAAATCTCTGAAGTCCACTGCAAGGCAGTTAAATTTTTAGCTTCAGATGATCCCTGTTATAAGAACACAAACCACAGCATAGAATTAGAATAGGTTTTTGAAAACTATGTGATAGAGTTACAAGATAACTATTTTCTGGCATTCATATGAATCCATGCTAAGTGATAATCCCCAGGGTAAATATAAATATTTTTCTCCCTTGGGATTAGTTTAAGCTAACTTGGCTCTAAAATCTTTCACTATTCAAAAACAGAGAATATTATGATAAAGGCTAACTTTACTGAGTGCTTACAATGTAAGCACTAACTTACTAACTTCACAATAATGCTCTGAACAACATTAACTCTAAAATAGAAATTTTCTTTAGAGGCTTTGAAAATAAATATTAGATTTGTTACAGCAACTTTAAAGAAATTCATGAATTATTTTTAATGTGCAAGAAGCACTATACAAGTTATTAAAACCAACTTCGGTCTAAGATGAAAATATGCATGGTGCCTGGCTGGCTCAGTCAGTGGCACACATGACTCCTGATCTTGGGGTTGTGAGTTTGAGCCCTATGTTGGGGGTAGAGATTATTTAAAAATCAAATCTTTTTTTTTTTTTTAAGTTTATTTATTTTTGACAGAGAGAGAGCACGCGCGCGCGCGAACGTGAGCTAGGGAGGGGCAGAGAGAGAGGGAGACACAGAATCCAAAGCAGACTCCAGGCTCCAAGCTGTCAACACAGAGCCTGATGTGGGGCTCGAACTCACGAACTGTGAGATCTTGACCTGGGCCAAATTCAGACGTTTAACCGGCTGAGCCACCCAGCGCCCCACTTAAAAATCAAATCTTAAAAAAAGTAAAACAAGAATTTAAGATACAAAACAGATGAACATAAGGGAAGGGAAGCAAAAATAATATAAAAACAGAGAGAAAGGGGAGCCTGGGTGACTCAGTCAGATAAGTATCTGACTTTGGCTCAGGTCATCGTCTAACGGTTCATGGGTTCAAGCCCTGCGTCGGGCTCTGTGCTGACAGCTCAGAGTCTGGAGCCTGCTTCAGATTCTGTGTCTCCCTCTCTCTCTCTGCCCCTCCCTGACTCACACTCTGCCTCTCTCTGTCTCTCAATAAATAAACATTAAAAAAAATTAAAACAAAACAAAGGGAGGCATACCTTAAGAGACTCTTAAATACAGAGAACAAACTAAGGGTTGCTGGAGGGCTGTTGAGTGGGGGATGGGCTAAATGGGCAAGGGATATTAAGGAGGACACCTGTTGGGATGAGCACTGGGTGTTCTATATAAGTGATGGATCACTAAATTCAATTCCTGAAATCATTATCACAAAAATAAATTAATTAAATAACATAAAATAAAAATATGCATAAATGCATAAGTACTTTAGAAAACTACTCTGTTCTTCTTTTCAAAGTTTATTTATTTTTGAGAGAGAGAGAAAGCGCACATGGGAGGGGGGCAGAGAGAGAGAGAGAGAGAGACAGAGACAGAGACAGAGACAGAGACAGAGGATCCAAAGCAGACTGCGAGCTGACAGCCCACAGCCCGATGTGAGGCTCGATGCAAGGCTTGATTCAAGGCTCAAGAACTGTGAGATCATGACCTTAGCAGAAGTCCAACGCTTAACCGACTGAGCCACCCAGGCGCCTTGAAAACTACTCTATTCTTCTATCCTATTAATCACTACTGGGAAATCCATGTAAAATCAAGACCCTTAAAAGCTGTAATTTCTGAATCTGAGTATCCTTAGAATCCTAGGTGAGTCTTTATTTTATGGTTTGATTACAAAGAGAGATTTCTCACAACTTATGCGCAAACAGATGTAACTCAGGGAGTCTCACTTAAACTTTGTAGGTTTTAGACATAGAACAGATGAGTAAGAGACCCCCTTTTTTAACCCCTCCCCCTTGAAGAAACCCTTAATTATCTTTCAAGTTAACTATAATTCAAAAATTATCAACTTCAGGTCAAGGTACAAATGTTAGTATATGCTCTGGCAAAGTGAAATTAAGACAATCAGTAACATAATAAAAATGAAGACTAATGCTGATATGTAGAAATTACCCTTCACACTGCCAAACTTATAATTTTGCAGCCCATGAAGAAAGGCTTTTATATATACACATTAACATACAAAACACCTAGCTTTTTAAAGTTTGGAGAGATAATATTCTTCATATTTGGTTCCATGAATAGTTATTTCTCCTATACAAAAGCTAAAGAAGATATCAAAAAATTAAATTTTTATTGTGACCACACCTCAAAATGGAGAGTCGTCAACCCTATCTTAGGGAACACATTTTTTCTCAAGAGTACTTTCATCACAATTTCTTGCATAGACTGTGTATGTCTCTGTTGGCAATAGGTCTGAGTAAAGGTCTTCCAAAATTTTTCTTCTGTGCAATTTTTAAACCATATTTTAAGACACATCATCAAAACCAAATACACATATATCAATACCCAAACCAACAAAATTAACTATTATACATGCATGCAGACATCTTAGTAAGGTAACTAGCTGCTTCATGAGAAGTTATGTAGTATAATACAGGGAACATTTGCAGTGGAGGCAGAATAACCCAGAACTGGGTGGAAATCATGGCTCCATTGCTTGCTAGCTATGTGACCTTGGGCAATTTCCTTCTCTCAGTCTGAGTTTTCTTGTTTGCAAAATGAGGTAATAATTCCAATCGTATGAGGATTAATCGTATGTGAAATGCCCAGCGCGGAGCCTGACTCAAAGCAGAAACTCAGGAAACAGTTACTGTTATTACCCTGTTGCTATTCATGTAAATTTATTAAAGGCAAAGCTCACTTTTTCTTGTAACTCAATTGTAAGCTCTGTTAACTACTGCGAACTGAAAAAATAAAGGCAAGAAACATCAGAGTTACAAATGAGAATTTGATATATCAGTTCAGCACATGCCTAGATAGGAAATGAGACTACAAAGCAATAATGATGACCTTCAGAAGTATATGTAAAAATGAACAATGTCCTTATTTTTACAAGCCCCTCAGAAAGGAGATGATGCTGTCTGTGTTCTATTCATGTACCGAACTACTCTTTGTTCCACAAGTATTTCCAGAATGTCCATACACTAAGTGCCAATCATTATGCTAGGCGATGTGCATATGGCAATGGGCAAAAGTAGACACAGTTCCAACCCTCATGGAGCTTCCAGTCATGCAATCCCACAAATAGTGTAAACTTGTGAAAAGTGATATAAAGGACAGTACATGGTACTCTAAGAGCCAGTAACACAGATCTAACTTAATTGGGGAGATCAAGGAAGGCCTTCCTGAGGAAGCAAAAGCTGAGGATGAAGAGAGAGTTAACAGTGGCAGGTGTTCCCAGACAGGGGAAAGCAGTCCGTACAAAGACCCTGTACCAGGAGAAAACAGCAAGAATGAAGGACCAAAAGGCCTGTGTGCCTGGAGGAAAGACGAGGTGTGAGAATTAGCTAGGGCTCTAGACCACACTCAGGGCCCTTGCATTGTAGATCATACTCAGGAGTTGTTATATCCCAAAAGTAATGAAAAGCCACTGAAGGGTTTTATAAATGCTTCTTTTAGGGGCAGGGAGGCAGACTGGAGACACAATGAGATTTTCAATTTGCCTTTGCCTTCTGGAATAAGAGTAAGGAATGCAGATGATCAGGTAGGAAACAAAAGTTCTGTAAGGATACATTTAACAACAGCTTGGGCACTAGGGTGATGGTGATAGTGGAAGAAGTTGATGAATTCGAGAGATATTCAGGAAAATCTGATGATGTGTAGTGTACAGGGCCTGAGGGAAAGCAAAATGTTCAAGAAACTTCTGGGTTTCTGATTCACATGACTATATACAAGAATATACCATTCAGGAGAGATCTGCTCCAGAAACATCTTTAAAGCAGTTAGTTAACCTACCCCCCAAAAGGACCTAAATGCATAAATGTATTTCATTTTCGCCTGTACCTGTGTTAACCTAGTGTGATCCTTTACTTATAAGATTCCAAAAGATTGGTATTTCCAAAAAGCAAATTGACCCTCAAAAGGATAAGATGTTTCCAACACTGAAGATATCTGAAAGATTCTGCCACAAGCTTTAAAATGAGTTCTAAAATTGGTTTGAGGGGCACCTGGGTGGCTGGGTTGGTTAAGCATCCGACTTCAGCTCAGGTCATGATCTCAAGGCGTTCCTGAGTTTGAGCCCCAGGTCAGGCTCTGTGCTGACAGCTCAAAGCCTGGAGCCTGCTCTGGATGATTCTGTGTCTCCCTCTCTCTGGCCCTCCCCCCTGCCTCATGCTCGCTCGCGCGCTCTCTCTCTCTTTCTCTCTCTCTCAAAAATAAATAAAACATTAAAAATTTTTTGATAAGAAATAAATAAAATTGGTTTCAGCAATGGGGCAGCATTATGAAATGAAGGTGTCATATCCCATGATCACTACTTAGATAAGACCAACATGAATTTGCGGCTGCTTAACATAATCTAAATAAATCATAACAGTGAAGAGTGCTCTTATGTGATATTAAAGTATGAAATTTTACAATTTCATTACAATCACAATAATTGGAACTATGCTACTTTTATGTTTGCTTCAACATTTTGAAATGCTTGTAGAAAACCTGACATTTTGTAGGAAAAGGTATGATTTTAAAAACCCACATACCTTCTTGATCTTAATATAAAAATATTTTACTGTTACCATCCAGTCCTTATTAATGCCCATCACGTTTATTCACTGTAAAAGATTTCCACTAAATACAAAGATTTTACTAAACACTATAAAAGTATATGCAAATACTCTATACAGAGTAAAGCACTGACTTTATCAATACTTGCTTTCCTTGGTTTTAATTTTTTAACTTGCAACCTAATCCCGTTTTCATAGTGGAATACTAATGCCTTTAAGTCATAGAAACAGAAACTCTAAATCTGACTAATCCAAGGAAAAGAAGTGAACGGGTTTTGCCTCTTTAAAATCAACACCACAACCTTAGTACTGAAGTATTTCCCTAATTCTGGAAGGACAGGCTCCTTGGCCACCTGCTTGCACTAGGCCTTGACTAGCATTTTATTAACACTCAACTGCAGATACCAGGATGTTACCACTGCTCCTACAGAGCAGAATTTTTTTTTTCTCCCATGCTGATTTTATCTCAAGGCGTGAAAAGGCAAGATAGTGGTTTGAGGCCAAATGTGAAAAATGTCATCTCCACAAATGAGGAGAAAAGTCAAGAGCTTTTTAAAAATCAGGTCTTAAGCCCATTAACTAATACTAGTTTGTAAAATCGGACTGTCTCCACCCTAGAGACTGTGCTACCAAATGTGGTCCTTGGGAATAAGGGCTGGAGGGCCTGAAACGGGTTACCAGTATGGTTCATCTTTTTCTTATTTCAGGTTTTTGTTTTTTTAAACATGAAATCAGACTATGGCTATATTTGAGCATAGCTAAAGCCGGGTATGGGCAGTGCCAAGGAAGAGATAGCGAAAGTCTTTAGGGTTCCCAATCTCAGCTAGCAGATTTTCCAATCTTCCTCTGAAGGAGTGGTCCGTGTCTCCCCAGAAGGAATGTGGAGGAGGGAAAGATACAAGGGCCCTGGGCTTTTCCCTTACCCAAACCCCCAGAATGACACCGCAAACCACTTCCTCCTGGGAACTGAAGGTCATAAGCTTTAAGGGACAATGGAGCTCAACATAGGCTCCAGAAAGATGGAGACAAGCGAGATGAGATGGGAGGGTGGGTAGGGAAGTGGGGGTGAGAGGATGCGCCCAGTTTGAGAGCGCTGAATAGGGCGGTCCAGGCCAGGGGCTTCGGGTGCATGAGGCCTGGATCTTCCAGAATCTGCCCAAGTAGGCCTGCCACAGCCCTGTGAGAAGCCCGAGGGGCTCATCTGAAAATCTAGGGCATCTACGTACCCACTGCCTATCACCACTCTCCTCGGGTGGGGAGATGTTCCCCACAGGAATCCTCCCCCCAACGGGACTTTGCCTGTCCTTAAAAAACCACAAACCCTTAAGGAAAGAAGCTGAACATTTATAGGGGTGGAGGGCCCGAAGGCAAGTAGGTGTTCAGCAAACGTCGGGGGTCGAGGGTGGTGGGAGGGAAAGGGAGGCCCCCCAGTCCGAGGAACTTGAATTACCACCAGAATGGGGGGAGGGGGCGATCTGAGGCCCGTAAGCCTAAGGGACCGAAGAGGCCGGGAGCTGCGTCCCGCGGCGTCCACCGGGTCGGGGGCTGACGGCCTGGGGCGCGGTCGCCGGGGGAAGGGGCACCCGCGGGCCGGGGGCCGTGGAGCGCGCGGCCTCCGCGGGCAGAGGCCGGCCTAGGCCTCGGGGGTCCGGACACACCCACCGCCGCGGCCGCGGCCCCGCTTACCTGCTCCTCCTCCGGGGTCAGCTCCGGCGCCATGTCGGGCTGGGGCGCGGTCGCGGGCTCCATCCCGCCGCCGCCGCCGCCGCCCGGCCGACCGAACGCGCCCGGGAGCGCCGAGAGCCCGGTGCTGCCGGCCGACGCTTCCGCGTCTCCGTGCCTCAACAGCCGGAGGCCGGCTCGCGCATGGTGGGGCCGGCGGGGCCGGGCGCCCGCGGCGGCCGCGAACGCCGCTCCTGTCTCCTGAAGGAAAAGCTCTCACAACTGTCGCTCTCTCCGGGCGGAAATCCTTTTTTATTTTCTTCTCTCCTTTCCCCGCACTCCCCCTCCTCTCCCGGAAAAAAAAAAAAAGGTGCCGGCGAAGAGCTAATAGCCAACCGGGATTTAAAAAGGAAATACGAACTCAAGAACTTTCTAAGCCCAGAGCGGAGGGTCTCGGCGGAAATTTGCCGAAGGCCGCCGGCCTCCTCGGCGTCTGGCTCCCCGGCCTCGCGCCGGCTCCTCCGGAGCGTGAGGCGGAGTCCTCGGGGATGCGGGCCCCGGCGACCTACGCGGCGGCCTCTCAGCCCCGTTCCTCAAAAGCCGCGGCGGCGGGAGGGAGGGAAGAGGGGAGGGAGCGAGGAAAAGGCGCCCCCCTCCGGGCTCAGGGCCAGCGCTGCGGCCGCGCCGCGTCCGCCCGAGCCCCCCGCGGCTCCATTGAGAAACTGAGCGTCTCATTCACAAACAGGCGGCGGGAGGGCCGGCCGAGCGCGGACGCTGTCCGGGAGGGGGAGACAGAGAGGAGCCCAGGCGGGGGAAACAGGGGGCGGGGGAGGGGAGACCGGAGGGACCGGCGCTGGGAGGGGCTTCGGCGACTCCCGGCTGCGAGGATGGGGTACGAGGAAGAAAGGGGCGTGATTTTTACGGTTCAGTTCCGTGGAGGAGGAAGAGAATACATTCGTTTGAAAACGAGCTGCTGTCGGGCACCTCGCCGGGGTTACTTGCTGCTGCCCCATCGTGTGAGGGACCCACCAATCCTCATCTGTCTCCATGTCACTTGCTGACTGGAAGACCCTGTAAAGGTTGCCTGCGACGTCCAGGAGGTCTGGTGAAGGACCAGACCCTGCTCTCACTTTCTCTTTGTTGCGCGTATCCTGTAATCCATAACCAGGATGGCTAATTTTAGTCCCTCACAAAAGCAGCATCCGATTTCAAACCTGATGCCGGAATTACACAGCCTTTGCAAACCTTGGGTTTTCACTTGGGCAATCACAGCAAAGAGCGTGAAGGGTGTTACAGGACAGTCTTGGGATCCCTAGGAGAGGCACAGGGAAGGCAGGGCTGGTCTAGTATGTTGTTGCAATATTTCAGTCCAAAAAGAAATATTCCAAAAGGGATCCAGCTAACAAGCTACAGCTAGTCCTAATGGCTGAAGCCCTGGAGAGCTAGGAGAGACATCCAAGGGAGAGGTCTTCAGACAACAGAGGAAGGTGCTCTGGCTTCTAATGCTCCTTCGAGGATTTCAGAAGCAACCACTGACTTCATCTCATTTCTGCATCATTAAAATAAGAACTTCAAGTTGCCCTTGGTTAGAAAAATGTTGTGCACTGACTTGTCACGATTTCAGATCCATGTTTTGGAACAAAGTTATTTGTGGTTTTAATTTGTTTTGATGAAATTGTTTTGAAGTTTGGTATTAGGACGTTCTTATCGAACTCTTGCACCCGGAGTAAAGAGGACCATTACGTCACTGACACCATAGAAACACCAGTGGTGTCCATCATGTGATGGACTTTTAAACTTTAAAAACCAGGAGGTTTGAACAGTAACTCTAGAGTGTTCAGTTTGGACACGGCTACTCTTTGCTGATCTAAATAGGTTTCCAAAGATCTTGAGACATTTGCTCCTACTGTGCCCTACTCTTAGTCAGCAGTGGTGGTAAGCTGTGCAGCAGTCTGAGGAAGAGAAGGGACATCTGTTCCTGCCTCGGCCAGGCTACTCCTTGTAGGCAGTGGCACAAGATATGTAAATGTTCTGAAGACCTAACCTTCAGAGCAGCCCACTTATGGCTGCCAACCATAGCCTGATAGCCACATGCCCCAAGCAGGGAGGGACCTAAGCTGGCAGCTGACACCTCGCTTTTAGTTGGACTCTACCAAGAACCAACTGGTAGAAATGTACACATCATCTAAATTTGGACTTTCGTTCATCTCTTTCATCGTCCCTTTGTCTGCAACGATAGTGTAATTAATCTATCATTGGTTTAGATTATGCTATTTCTTTATTGACTTAAGAGATATTATCCTGTGTGCTACTGGCTTGTGAAATATTATTATAAATTATAATTCCTGCAGTGAACCTGTGTTAAATTATTGGCAAAGATAATGTCAGTTTCTGAGCATAATTTGCCATGAATAAAACAAGAAACCCCTGGAACTTGGATCTGTTTCTTCTATCTCAGGTTATTTGCACCAATAAAGCTGACTCTTGGTTGAGTTCATCACCCCATACAAGAGTTACAGTTTCAGTACTGCAACCAGATACCTCTCTGGAAGGCAATCTATTTATTGAACAAGTATATTTTCATGCCAAGCACTGGACTTGCCAACCCCAGTACATACTGGGGTTACAACAATGAACAACACAATGGTCTCCTCCACATGTAAGGATATGGAATGATCCCTGAGTTATATTGTGAAGTAGAAACAACAAGACTCGGGGTGCCTGGGTGGCTCTGTCGGATGAGCATCCGACTTTGGCTCAGGTCATGATCTCACAGTTTGTGGGTTTGAGCCCTGCATCAGGCTCTGCTCTGACAGCTTGCTCAGAGCCTGCAGCCTGCTTCAGATTCTGTGTCTCCTTCTTGCCCTCTGCCCCTCCCCCGCTCATGCTCTATTTCTCTCTTTCTCAAAAATAAATATTTTAAAAAATTAAAAAAAAAACAAGACTCAAATAGTGTACATAATGATATCATTTGTACAAAAAAAAAGAACATATAAACTTATTTATAGGTAGAAAGAGTTTGGGAGGATACAGAAGAAAGATCACTGGTTAAGGTGCCTGGGTGGTTCAGTTGGTTGAGTGTCCGACTTTGGTCATGATCTCATGGTCTGTGAGTTTGAGTCCTATGTCAGGCTCTGTGCTGACAGCTCAGAGCCTGGAGCCTGCTTTGGATTCTGTTTCCCTCTCTGCCCCTCCCCGGCTTGCACTGTGTGTTGTGTTGTGTGTGTGTGTGTGTGTGTGTGTGTGTGTGTGTGTGTCTCAAAATAAATAAACATAAAAAGAAAGAAAAAGGAAGGAAGGAAGGAAGGAAGGAAGGAAGGAAGGAAGGAAGGAAGGAAGGAAGGAAGGAAAAGATCACTGATTTGATTGTCTTTCAAGAGGAGAAGCCAGAGTCAGGAGAGCAGAAGGGAAAGAGGGACTTTTCCCTATATGGTCTTTTGCACATTTTAAGTTTTTGGTTTTCTTTTTTTTGCTAACTTTTTATTGAAGTATAACATACATACAGAAAGGTGAAGCATACAGCATGGTGAATTTTCATAAACTGAGCACACCCATATAACCAACACACAGATCAAGAAATAGAACATTCCCTTGGGGCGCCTGGGTTGCTCAGTCGGTTAAGTGTCCGACTTCGACTCAGGTCACGATTTCACAGTCTGTGAGTTCGAGCCCCGCGGCGTCGGGGTCTGGGCTGAAGGCTCCGAGCCTGGAGCCTAATTCAGATTCTCTGTCTCCCTCTCTCTCTGCCCCTCCCCCGTTCATGCTCTGTCTCTCTCTGTCTCAAAAATAAATAAACGTTAAAAAAAAAAAAGAAATAGAACATTCCCAACTTGCCAAAATCCCCCTTATGTCCCCTCCCAGTCACTACTCCTCAAGAGTAATTACTATTTTGGCTTCCAACAGCGTAGCGTGTTTAAATCTTGCTGTGGATATATAATCTCCCCCCCCCCACCACCAAATTTAAATAGTAACTTAAACATAGTTTTTCTCCCAGAGCAGGCGAATGGCTCTAGAACTAAGCTGGAGTAGGAAATAGCGGGACCTGAGCAAGCACACACCGTTGAGTGTACACAGGAGAAGTTTTGCCTAGTGATTCTCAGGACACTGGGGGTCAGTGATTTCTTCAAAGTCACACAGCTAGCTAATTAATTACTGTTGGGCTAGAACTTGGATCCAGGCATTTAAAGTCCTAGTACAGGGATCAGGTGAAGAGAATTAATAAAGGGAGAGGTTTGGGGCGCCTGGGTATCTCAGTGCGTTAAGCTTCTGACTTTAGCTCAGGTCATGATCTCACGATCCGTGGGTTTGAGCGTTGGGCCCTGTGCTGACTGCTCAGAGCCTGGAGCCTGCTTTGGATTCTGTGTCTCCTCTCTCTGCCCCTCACCTGCTCTCACTCTGCCTCTCTTTCAAAATAAATAAACATTAAATTTTTTGAAAAATTAAGAAGAATAAGTAAATAAAGGGAGAAATCTAACAGAGTGAGCTAGGAGAGAAAACTCAGCAGTGTTTTCAGAGGCACAGCTGTGTGTGTGGGCGTGTGGGTATGTAAGAGAACAGCTCTCCAGAACTGCTGCCTATCACAGTCCTAACAGGACAACGTTTGGAAGTTTCTGAGCAGACACAGGGGTAACAAAACTAAGAACAAGGGAGCTGGCTGGATTTGCTTTCATCAGTAATCCTAGGAGAGTCGGAGTACAAAGGCTTGCCTTTAACTGCACACTTGAACCAACAAAATCAAGTATGGTACTATCTGTTATCATAGTCAATCAAATCTTAGGGATGCCAAATAGCAAATGATTGGAAACAACATAATGGTCCATCAATAGAAAACTCAGTAATGAAATTACAGTACACACATACACTGAAATACTAAGTTCACATTTGTGTCCCTACCATGTGCCAGGCACTGTTCTAAATGACTTCATCTAATCTCACCATCACAGCATGAGATAGCTGAAATTATCATTTTGCAAAAAATATAAAGGTAGATCCACATGTATTGACATAGCCTACTCAGATTTTTTAATGCTTGGCTGCAGGGCCTCGGGAGGAAGGTGAGGATAGGGTTGGGCAAATATAGGTGACAGACAAAAATCACATTTTTATTAAATTAACATGAACTGAAATCTGAAAGTAAAAAATAAATTACAAAGAGGAATGTTGGCAGGAGGGGTGTTATGAATTGTACTTTTGGTTTTTGCCTTAATTTTATTATTATTATTATTATTATTTTTTTTTTTTTTTTTAGAGAGAGAGAGAGACAAGGAGAGCACATGTGTGTAAGTAGAGGAGGGGCAGAGGGGGAGAGACTCTTAAGAAGGCTCCACACCCAGGCCCAGAGCAGAACCCGACATGGGCTCAATCTCAGGACCCTGTGAGATCATGACCAAAAGATCATGACCTGAGCTGAAGTCAAGAGTTGGATGCTTAACTGACTGAGCCACCCAGGTGCCCCCTGTTTTTTGCTTTTAAAGCAAAGGGTTCAGGTCTCTGTCTAGAAACCTTATCCTCCCCTTCCTCCCACCTTCTTCACCAGACAAATCTGACTCATCCTTAAGGTCTCAACTCAAAAGTCACCTCCTCAGCAAGATCGTCATTGGCTACTCCCTACACTGAGACTCCCTGTTGCTCTCTCTCACAGTGCCCTCTTATTCTTTTATCAGAGAGCTGATCACTATTCCTAATTGTGCCCTTGTTTCTACGTCCATCAGCCTAGTCTCTGCTGCTCTATGAGACAGTAAGCTCCAGAAAGTCAGGAACCACTTGTATCTTGTTGGCCCCTGGCCCTTCAGTATCTAGAGCCTAGTACCTAGTAGGCAGGCCTTTCTAAATCTATTGAATGAATCAATCAGTGAAGACAACCACCTTCAAAAATAAATAATAAAGGGGCACCAGGGTGGCTCAGTCGGTGAAGTGTCTGACTTCAGCTCAGGTCATAAGTTCACAATTTGGGAGTTCAAGCCCCACATTGGGCTCTCTGCTGTCAGCGTGGAGCCTGCTTCCCTCTCTCTCCCTGCCCCTCCCCCACTCTCTCAAAAACAAATAAAAAGTTTTTTAAACATTTTTTGAAACAGGGGTGCCTAGATGGCTCAGTCAGTTAAGTCTCTGACTTCAGTTCAGGTCATTATCTCACAGCTCGTGAGTTCGAGCCCCACGTCTGTGCTGTGAGCACAGAGCCTGGAGCCTGCTTCGATTCTGTGTGTCCCTCTCTCTCTGCCCCAGCCCACTCTCATTCTGTCTCTCTCTGTCTCTCTCAAAAATAAATAAACGTTTAAAAAAAATTTTTTTTAAATAATAAACTAAAATCCAAAGCTCCTCTCAAACATTGCTCCAAAATATCTACTGCCTGTGGAAAAGATGTATTGTGCTATACACACATGTTTTGGCTATAAAAGATCCCCCAAAATTCTTACTGCTATTTTTCTAAAAGGCAAACAGACATACAGTAAATAAGTAAATAATACTGCTAACCAGGGTCTATACATTTTTTTCTTGTTTACTCATAGGCTAAATCTACCACCACTAGAATGGCTGAAGGTGAGCCCTGCAAGAAAGGTGAAAAATCTTATCCCACATAGATTAAATTCCCCCATTACCCCAAATACTCTAGGGATCAGTCCTTACCTATTGCTGTTCTTGGCCATTTTTTGTTTTTTGTTTTTGTTTTTGTTTTTAATGAGAACATGAGCTGGCTCTTTCCTCATACAATTTTCTCATCTGACACCTTATGTGCCACTCCCAAATCACAGGTTAATCAGTCACTATTCTATGTTACTTCCACACCTTACACCTGTGTCTAGAGTTTACTTAACACTCTAATTATTTGCTTCCTTGTCCATTTCTCCCACTAGATCATGAGTTCCTTGGGGGCAGGGATCATGTCTTAGTCATTACTCTTTCTTTAGAACCTAGCACAATATACAGTACCCAGTAGGTGGTACTGAATGTTTGCTAAAAGAATGGATCTGTCCTTTCTAGCCAACAAGGTCCAGTTTTTACCAAAGAATACCCAACTGGTTTGGTTACCTTGGATACTTAGTTGCTTATGAGAAAACATCGGATATAAGAGGGAGGTACCATCTGAGTTCCACTGCTTTCACTCACTTTGACTTATGGGAGTCCAGAGCAGAATGGACAAATTAAGTCCACAAATAGACAGAACCTTGTTTGAACCAGTTTCAACTTCCTCCCTTATAAAAGCTTTTGTTAAAGTTGCCAAAGAGAAGCAGAACTGACAGACTGGAGTTTCATCTTTTATTTCCCGGGTCTGACTGGGGAGAAAACCTGCAGGGCCAAAGCAGAGGGAGACAGAGGGCAGACTTGAAGGACCGCCAGCCGGAGGGAAGGAAGAAGGGAGGAAGTTCGCTACAAATGTTAATAGTCTGTGCCAAGTCTTAGCCAGAAGTACTATCCAGGTTTCAAATTTTGTCTCTTCTCATCTCCTGCTCAGTGAGACCCCTAATCAGCAAGATCATGACCTGAGCTGAAATCAAGAGTCCAGATACTTAACCGACTGAGCCACCCAGAAGCTCTGCCTGAGGCCATGCTTTTTCCTTTTTTTAGTTTATTTATTTATTTTGAAAGAGAGCCAGCAGGGGAGAAGCAGAGAAATGGAGAGAGAGAATCCCAAGCAAGTTCCACACTATCAGTGCAGAGCCCAACGTGGGGCTCAAACCCATGAACCGTGAGATCATGACCTGAGCTCAAATCGAGTTGGATGCTTAACCTACTGAGATACCCAGGACCCCTGGGGGAGGCTATTCTTAATTCGTCTTCACTACTGCCAACCTCTCAGCTCTCCCAGGCCCCTTCTCCTTGCCTCTGCCTTGCAGTGGACCCACTGGGGAGGGAGCCTGGGGTAAATCACAATCAAATCAAGACCCAAGACCAAACTTCTCAGGACTTGGTGGGAAACAAAATTTTTAAATGAATTTGGTTCTTTTTTTTTTAATTAAAAATTTTTTTTAATATTTATTTTTGAGAGAGAGACAAAATGTGAGTAGGGGAGGGGCAAAGAGAGGGAGACAGAATTCCAAGCAGGCTCCAGGCTCCAAGCTGTCAGCACACAGCCCTATGTGGGGCTCAAACTTATGAACTGTGAGATCATGACTTGAGCTGAAGTCAGTTGCTTAACTGACTGAGCTACCAGGCACCCCTCTGTATTTTTTTTTAAAGAGAGAGAGAGCAAATGGGGGAGAGGGGCAAAGAGAGAGAAAGAGAATCTTAAGCAGGCTCTACACTCAGGGTAATGCCTGAGGCAGGGCTCGATCTCACAACCACGAGATCATGACCTGAGCCAAAATCAAGAGTTAGACGCTTAACCAACTGAGCCCCACCCAGGTGCCCCTTAAAATTGGTTCTGTTTTGATGTAAAGACTGGGTGTAATCACAGAATCCTAAGACAGGGTGGAACTCAGAAATCAGTGTGTCTTACCAAAGCAAGCAGTCATACTGTTGCCAAAATCTCAAGGCTTTTCTCTACTTTTCCTGCCCTACATATCAGAAGGCATAAAACAAATGACCACATCTGCTTAAAAATATGTATTGTGAGGTTTTTACTCATTTCCTTGCTAGAAGTCTATAGCTTCAATCCTGATAAGTTTTCAGGTTGTCCTTTCAGGCACATTCACAGAACCACAGTTCATATTCTTAGAACTCTACAGTCTATTCAACCACCCATTAGCAGTCCACCACATACCTCCACTCAGCCTCCTCTCCAGGGTCACTACTCTATGCAGTAGAGAAGAGAGGGGCTGTCCCTCAGACTGCCTTCTCATTCCAGTTCATCATTTCATTCACCCAACCAACACTAATTAATACAAGTGCCAAGCACAATGCCAGATGAATAAGACCAGGTCTGTGATCTCAAAGAACCTGCAATCTAATAGAGGGAGTACATAGTAAGGAATTTAACCTTGCTCAAAGGGAGGGTAGCCTTTGCCCTTGGCTCCTAGAAACAAGCTCTAAGCCTTTGAAATGTCCTAAAAAAAGTGTTTACCTGGGGGTCTTTGGCCACACTAGACAGTCTAGCAATGTGATTGGGGGGAAATGAGGACTTTGGATCATGTGTTATCAGCTAGACCTCTGGAGAGGCTAGAGACTGGGGTCAGCCAATCAGGTCTCTATGACCAAGTCCCAGTAAAAACTTTGGACACCAAGGCTCAGGTCAGATTCTCTGGTTGCCAATACTCCATGATACTGTCACACACAGTACCCAGGAAAGTTAATGCTGTCCATGATTCCACTGGGAGAGGACAACTGGAAGACTCGTACTTAGAATTTTTGGGACTCTGCCCCATACATTTCTTCCCTTGGCTAACTAATCTGTTTCCTTTCACTGTGACAAACTCTACCTGTGAGTATAACAGCTTTCAGTGAGTTCTCAGTTCAGTTCAGTGAGTTCTCAGCAACACCCTCTGCCTTTCTGAGGACAAAATAAATGAATTCCAATGGATTCACTCTCTTTGTTCCTCTGCTTAAGATACAGATTCTTGGTGAGGAGCATGTGATTGGCCCATCTTGAGTCATGAGCCTGATGTTTGGCTAAAGGAAGGCAATTCCCCGAGATTATAGTCCCACCAGACCACACTGCATGGGGAAGAGATAATTCCACAAAAAAGAAACTGGTTGCTGTTCAGAAGGGTGGCCAGAAAACTAATATCCAATCACGACAACTTATTTACACAACCATCTTTGAAAGAGGTGACAGGAGGTAGTTTTATAATTCATAAGAAATATGACCTGAAGACACATTCTATTCAGTGATTGATAATATTGGCTCCTCGGTTAAAAATAGAAGGGGCACTCCTCTAAGATACATCCTTTGATCTATCATTCAACAATATCAAGTTGTGCATGGTGATAAGTTTGGCTGGTATGTTCTGTCTCCCAAGAATGTCCTTTGAGGAAGCAGTCTCTCCAGACTGCTTATTTCTGAGCAGAGCCCGGTGAAGTCTCTGTGACGCTAGCTAGTATGCACAGCTCCTGAAATGATATAGTTGGCCTGCTAAGAGTACAAACTAGAGACTTCCTTTGGAAGATCATGTAGCATCTAGACAGCCGACAACATGCTTCTTGGCAAGAGGAGCACAATGTTCCTATTGCAGAATTGACCCAAATTCAGAAAAGAGTTTATTGATGTAGGCATGCTTAAATCTGCAGCTAGCAGGATCATGGTGGTGGGGGTGGGGGTGGGGGGGATAGTTGTCTTCTTTCTCCGATTTTACAGAGTCAGCTTGAGCAACTCTGTAAGAGCCCAACACTGAGGCAAGTTCCACTGGTGTGCTGAATTTGTGTAATCGGGCTCTACTTAACCACGTCTGCCCAGATCTGTTCCCAGAATTAATCAACACAAAGGAACAACTGCTAGTCAGACAAGATCTGACCTGCATCCCTCCGAAATTTTGTCCACAGGACACTAGTACTGCTGGACTAGAATAGTGAAGTCTTTTTGTCCAATAAAAGAAGTCCTAGAAAGGTGGAAAGCACTGTGAGAAGCAGATCGAGGCCACAGGAAACGGGACACATTTCCTGAACACACAGCAGAAACGAATTGGTTAGTTTCAGATACTATCTTCCACTGCCACAGCTGCCAAAGAGCCTACTTGACAAATCTGAATGGATCTGGCCGGCTCAGAGCTCTTCCATGACATCAAATCTAAAACCTCTGCAGAACACACAAGCCCATCTCTCTCTTCAGCCTCCTCCTGGGCAGCTCCCCAACCCTCGTTTAAACTTGAGCCGTGCTGAACCTGCTTCAGGTCCCAGAGGGAGTCCTGCCCTGCTCTGGAGGGTGCAACTGCATACCCTGCTGCCTGTGTGAGAAAGTCCCGCTCTCCTGTCTGCAGAGCCCCTTCTGTCCTGCTCAGAACCTCAGTTCTGCTCCAACTTCCTCTATGGAACCTCCTCTGCTTTCCCGCCCCAAGCTCTATGCATCTTTCAGCCCTAAAGCAATGGTCTCAGCGTCCTGCTGGTGGGTGTCTTTCCTCACTGGACTGCAAACTCCTCAAGGGCAGACACCAAGTCCTGTCCCTATAATTCTCTACATCACGGGGGCCTAGCACAAGGCTTATCTTCTGGAAGGCGCAAATGTTTGTTGAAGTTGTGAATGAACTCCATTTGCATTTTATCTCTGGCAGTGTCTAAACCAAAGAAACTCACACTTCTCAGAAGAGGGAACATATTCAAATACCAAGAACTGCAGTTCCTGGTAAGACCTTTTAGAAAATGACGTTACTAACAGCAGCAACTGGAAACTCAGCAGAATGCTTAAGTGCTAAAAACAGTGCAATGGGCCAAGACTTGAACAGTCATGGTTTAGGTAGCCCGGGTTGGGGCGGGGGGAGGGGGAGGTAGGGGAGGGTCATGGCCATCTAAAGTTTTAAGAATCACAAACACCTTCTTTCTTAAGAATTACATATATTTACATTGTAGATATCTGGGATACACTTTTCACAGGAGTTACTTCTCAAATCCCAAATCCATCCAATCTGGAAACCGCCCTCAACTGTCTGAGCCAGCATTTCAGATAGGAGATAAGCTGTTTCCAGCTGGAGTGGCTTTGGAAAGTCCACTCTAAAATGAAGTCACCTGTTTGTTGTCATTGTCCTCCTCCCCAGCCTTCCTTCTGGGACCAAGCCCCATCCTGTGACTCCCCAAGGAGCCACCCTGTTTAGTTTTCCATGAGGCTCCCTGGGGGGTCAAGGCCATGGGGAGGGCTCTTCAGCTTGGGGGTAGACAGGTGTTCCAACTCATAGTGTCCACTCTCAGATGCCTTGTGTGTGACTTTCTCCTTCATGCCTTCCTGGCTCCTCTTGTGCTCAATAATCTGCTGGAGCTGCTGCCCAGCATATTCTGGCTTGGTGGTCAGTGGGCCAGCTGGCACGGCTACTCCAAGAACATCTGACACCATGTAGGGGCGCAGCCAGCCCACAAGAGGAGTGCTTCCAGGGCTGTAGTGGGTCTGCTTGTGGTAGAAGAGAAGTCCATCTACCTAGAAAAGGGGAAATCAGAGACCAAAGTGACTTCTGGGGCCATGTATTTCGAGGAGAGCCTATGCATATGGGGGCCGCTGTAATGGGCCAACTGCCTTTCCTGGATCACTGCCAGTGGAAAAATAATCCTTGTTTCTCACACATGCAATTTCTCTAAATGAAGAAATGACCCAGAAATATAAATTTTAGAAAATAAAAACATAAACAGCACTTTCCTGTTTACCGGGTGCTTGCCTACCCACTACTTCACCCTCTTACCCACCATTGAGGGTGTTTAAGATGGCACTAGGGCTAGCTCTGGGGGCCTCCCCCAAAACCCAGGCAGTATGAAGCACAAATTCAACGTGAACCCAGGTCTTCTGTCCCCAGATCCCATGTACTTTTCAGTACTCAGATGTCTCTGTAATGGGGAATGTTCTCCACACAGGGCACAAACCAGGAGAACTGGACAGGCCCCTCCAAGATGCTGGACTGCTGAACACAGGGAAAACAGGCTGTCAAGAAGCCCTGTTCCCCACACCATTGTTGGCTGCCTGACCTCCCCCTAAATTATCTGCAAGCTATGTTCTGGGAAACTCAGTTTTTCTCAACGGGAAGACCTCCTACAGTCCCACATTTTCTTTTCCGTGATTCAGTGACTCATCTCTAAAAAGCATTTATTGTCACTGGGGCATAGGGTTATAAATAAAGATGGTGTTCTTACCACCTTCTTAATTGACTCTCAGAAATGAAGGCAACTCAGCCTTTGCCATTTCCTCATTTGGGAAGCTGTGATCCTTTTAACAAAATTATATCAAGCTCAAGCAAATACTTCTGCGTGACTAGGCAGAATTTTAAAGGGTACGATGGGCAAAGGAAAGTCTGTGTGTTGAGGCTGGAGAGGATAACTGTAGATTCTGAGGATGATAAAAGGTTGCTGAGAACTGAGGAGCTTCTAGAGACATGAGACTTTTGGTGCTAAATCGAGAAAGTTCTGGACAAACCAGGACAAGTTGGTCGCCCTGCCTCCACACCACTGTTCAGAAAGCACTGCCATCCCCAGCCATCATTTGCTCTTGGGAGGAAGGAAGGATAAGGAGTTTGAACCCCTGTGGTCTGTCCGTCACAGGAGCTCCCAACTTTACAGTCAGCTATGGCAGCCAGGCTTGTGGCCGAAAACAGGCACCCCAGAAGGACCTAGGAATGAAAGCCTTGTCCCTCCTTGGGCCCCCACCTCTTCACCTGTAAAATGAGGGACACAGATGAGCAGCTTTGGCATTCTGATGTCTCTAACAGAGCAGAGCTGAGGCTCTGAAGGACAGCGGCACATCTTTTTCCAGGAATCAGCTTTCAGCCCTTTTCTGATGCTTTGACACAGCAAAGTCAGAGGATATCCTAAGACATTGGGTAACCAAGCTCCCTGTGTCCTGCAATCCCATCAGAGCAATAAAGACAATGCTTGTGTTACCTCAAAAGGGAAATCCATTGACAGCACCTGACACAGGCTCTCAGGGGTACAAGGGAAATTCTTTAGTCCTACAAATTTAAACTAAAATATAAATTACAACAAAGAATTAGCACATGTTACAAATAATATTGGTTCTAGCAAGTAAAAACTGTATCAAAGAAAAAAAGTTCAGTCTCATCCTTCCCTACCTCCCCTCCCCCACCGTATTACTGGGTTGGAGGTTCTCAACCTTGCTTTATCCACAAGAATCATCAGGGAAGCTCTTAAAAATCACTGAAGCCCATGCCTCACTCAGAGATTCTGGCTGAATTGGCCTGGGATGGGTCCCAGGCATTTTTTTTTTTTTTTAAGCTGTCCAGTTGAGTTTAACACACACCCAGGACTGAGAACCAGTGTCCTGTGCTAGGTTTAGGGGTTGTATGTTATTCTCACAGCCATATGACAGTCCTACAGAAGGGCTAGAGAAGCCCCTTCCACATCAGCAAGGATTTTTAGACTGAGCAGTATAATAAAGTGATTAGGACTAAAACTCTAGTAAGTCAGATTGCTTGGGTTTGACTCCCAACTCTGCCAATCATTTCATCTGTATATGCCTCTGCTTTCCCATCTATAAAATAGGATAATGAAAGTATCTACCTCATGGGGGTTGTTGCACGGGTTCAATGACATAACACGTAGAGTGCTTAGAACAACATTTCAGAGAGAGCAGCTCCTATGTTCCCCTTCCTCAATGCATGTTCTCCCAGGACCTTACCGATAACATCACTAGATACTGACCCCATTTATTGTCCTGTAACTGGTTATCCAATTGCTTTTAAAAGTGTTGCACGAAGTACAATCAAATGCCAATCTACAGGTGTTTGCTAATAAAATGCCCTGAAAATAGCTGTCGCATATTTAATCAGAGTGGATAGCAAAAGCACTTGGGCTTTCATCCTGGACTGTGGGATGTTGGGGAAGGTAGTCCCTCTCTGAGCTTACACTCTCATCTGTGAAAGGAGTCAGCTGACTAGATGAGGTCATTCTCAGCTCACATACAAGAGCAGAAGTTCTCAAAGTGTGGTCTGTGGACCAGCAGTACCAGCATCACTTGTTAGAAATACAAATTATCAGGCTTCACCCTAGCCCTACTGAATCACAAACACTGGTGAGGAGGGCCCAGGCATCTACGTTTCACCAGGCTTCCAGACGCTGCTGACGCACGTTACAGTTTGAGAACCACTGTACTGGAGTTCTAGATAGCATTATTCGAGACAGTATTATTCTAGATCACATTATTCTAGATAGCATTATTAATAATTATAAAATAATTAGCATTTTATACAACCACTATTTATTAAGTGTATACCATAAGTATGTTAAGAGAACCTGCACATTTGTATCACTTGGTTCTTAGAACAACTCTGTAAAGTAGGTGTTATTAACCCTATTACACAGATGAAGAAACTAAGGCCAAATGAAGTCAGTAACTTTGTTAATTGTTAGTTAAAGTTAGTAATTGTTGGGGCGCCTGGGTGGCGCAGTCGGTTAAGCGTCCGACTTCAGCCAGGTCACGATCTCGCGGTCTGTGAGTTCGAGCCCCGCGTTGGGCTCTGGGCTGATGGCTCAGAGCCTGGAGCCTGTTTCCAATTCTGTGTCTCCCTCTCTCTCTGCCCCTCCCCTGTTCATGCTCTGTCTCTCTCTGTCCCAAAAATAAATAAATGTTGAAAAAAAAAAATTAAAAAAAAAAAAATAAAGTTAGTAATTGTTAAAGCCAAAACTGGTTCAGATCTGGATGGCTGTTAAGCCCACACCCTTCCCATTATGCCATGCTCCTTCAAAATTAAAAAGATAAGTCCATTCATAATTATTATATTTAGATAACAGACCAATCCAAACCAATCCCCATAGAGAATCCAGCAATCCTAACACCAGGTCTTACGGGATTGAGCTTGGTTTTCTCTCCCAGTCCTTCTTCTTCTGGTAACTTTGAATGCATCCAGTAGAACCGGAAATCAGTCTGCCACAGAGGAGGGAAACAGAAAGATGAAATGCTGCTCACATCAAATGATGATGTGAACAAACACACTCCATCCGAAATAGTCATGTAGTTTATGAAGATCTCAGCTCTTCTAGCATTGATCTCATGTCTCTTCAAACACTGCCATAGGTCAGAAAGATACCTATATAAAATTTTTGGAGATTTTTTCTTAAAATCCAATAGGATTTTTAATGGTAGTAGAGCTGATCACTGATCACTGAAGGCCTACTATGTGGCAGGCCCCATACTAAGGACTTTACACACCCTGATTAGTACTCAACCACCCTCTGAGAGCTAGATTACCATCATTTCCATTTTACAGGCAAGCACTATGAGGCTCAGAGGGATTATATCATTTGCCCACAGAAAATACCATGGGTCCCAGGACTCTAACTCCAGAGCACATTATGTTAGCCTTTGTTTTATTTTAATTCTGAGGATTAGAAGCTACTATAGAGTTTTAACTTCTCATATATACTTCATTCTCTGAATTACTGGTATGCACCCTTCTGTAGTTATTTAGTACCTTTTGTTTCTTGTCCATTATTTTGCTTTTAAAAATTAAAAAAACAACAACACAGTTATTTCTATATATTATAGAAATATAGGTAGTTTTAGCTACCAAATTTATAAGTTGTGAATACATGTTATGAAACATCCTTCAACAGAATTAAAGGAAAATATGCTCTAGATTGAATTTATGAGATCTGAGTTTTAGGTGTGGCTCTGCACTTGAGCAAGGTACTTACCATCTGTAGCTCTTTGCTTCCATTCCTGTACGATGAGGGATGACAACGGTACTCACCTTATAGAGTTCTTGTAAGGGCTTCAATGAGATAATGCTCACAAAGTGCTCAGCAGTACAAGCCTTGGCTATTATTGTTACGAATTCAGCAGCATGCTTTGGAAAATCATGCTTTGGCTAACGGCTATGGAAAGAGGTAACCTACAGTGACAACCCATGATTCGCAGACTGGGCCTGCACAAGGATTGCCCGGAGGCTCGTTAAAACATGAGTTGACCCCAGGGTTTCTGACTCAGTAGGTCTGGGAACTTGCATTTCTAGCCACATTGAGAACTACTATGATACACTAATTGACAGGGAACACAAAAAATCACTACTATAAAACTGGGACAGTGACGGGGCAGTGTTGGGAGCAGAGATGGAATCTGAGGGGTTGACCTAGCCTTACTCCGATGACTGCTACTGTCACTCCTAAGAATCAACAATCTCAGAAAAATGCTGGGGGAAGGTGACGCTTCGGGGAGAATATCGGGGCCCCTCTTCACTTGGAAAATCTCCTTCCCGGGCAGGCCCCTCAGAGATTCGAGGCTTTCTGTTGAACCAAGGAGGCCCTGCTGTTTTCAGGGTCAGGATGTGGTTGTGAAGCAGTAGAGGTGGCCAGAGACTATTTGATGGTGACTTCATTCTACCTCTCTTCCTTGTGCCACCTGCACAGGTACCATCCCCGCTGCCCACGGTCCTCCCCACCAGCAATCCTCCCACACTCCAGAGAGAGTGAGGGGGTGGCTGCAGCTTCTACAGAGTCCCAGCCTGCCCCTCCACTCCGTTTCTCTCTTTTCTCCCCTCAAGATTTGCTGTACTTCCCTTAGTTCCTCCTCCTTCTTTTTTTAAAACAAAGCTAATTTAAACACACTCAAAGAGGCAAGGAACATTAGATAATGTTCTTGATATACCACATCCTGTGCATACCAAGAAGCTGGTCACGTACCAAACCCACATGCTGGGCCACTTTCCCAGGAGAGGAGAAAATAGGAGAAGACATGAGGAGACTATCAATCCCTACCTGGCAGTCATAAAAAGGGTGTCCCCGCCAGCACATCACATCCAGAACATAGTAGGTCTGGTTCACCTCGCTGTAAATGCAGTCCAGAATGGTGTAGTCTGGGGACACAGAGCAGAAAGTCACTACAGGGTTCCCTTTCCAATCAGAGTTTCTTAGGGAGAAAGTTCTTTATGGCCCTTTCTTTTTTATTTTATTTCAATTATTTATTTTGAGAGAGAAAGAGAGAGACAAGGAGAGAGAGAGAATGCAAGTGGGGGGTGGGGGGAGAGAGTGAGGGAGAAAGAGAGAATCCCAAGCAGGATCTGCATGGTCAGTGCGTGGACTCACGAACCGGGAGATCATAATACACTGAGCCAGAGTCTGACACTTAACCGACGGAGCCACCCAGATGCGCCTTCACGGCCCTTTCTCACTCCTGGGCAGGTTAAGGGCAACTCGAGGTAGGACAGCGTGAGTGGGATCAAGGCAACCCTTAAGCCAGGTGGGAATTTTGAACTTTTATTTTCTGTATTTAATTATTTATTGACTTTAGTGTTTATTTATTTGGAGAGGGTGGAGGAGGGGCAGAGAGAGAGGGAGACAACAGAATCCGAAGCAGGCTCCAGGCTCTGAGCTGTCAGCACAAAGCCCGACGCAGGGCTTGAACTCATGAACTGCGAGATCATGACTTGAACTGAAGTCAGACGCTTAACTGACTGAGCCACCCAGTGGCCCTATTCTGAACTTTTCAATAAACTGGAACATTTACTCACCTTAGAAAAACTCCAGTCCAAAAGGCAAGTAATCTTCCATTTGAATTTACATGCCCTTTTGAGTTCCTATTGTAAGTACTATGATCTGCGTGGAATATTACCTGTAAGTAATTCTTGCCTTTAAGGACCTTATAATCCAGTGCTCCCTTCGGCAGCACATATACTAAAAATCTTACAATCCAGTGAAGGAGATAAGATGATCATAGAGAAGAGAACTGAGAGCTGAGCTGTACAACACGACCTAAGAGCAACAGGAATTCCGGAGGAGCGAGATCGGAGCAGCAGGCGATGCTGCATGGAAGAGATGGTATGTGAACACAGTCTTCAGAGATCAGAGGGTTAAAACAATAGGGCAGAGGGGAGGTGGGAGGGCATTTCAGGCTGGAGAACTGATGTGCCATGAGCAAAGGTGTAGAGGTGAAATGAATATGGTACATGTGGGAAGCAGGGAGGCAAGCCAGCTCAACAAAGCTAGGAGTAGGTATATAGCGGAGGGGAAAGACATGAGGATGGGTGAACCAAAGCTCATGTGTGAGAGGTTCTGAAAGCCAGTAGAAAAGCCTGGGCTCAGTACCAAGCACACGAGGAACCACCGAGGGAGCCTAAGCAGGCAGAAAAGAGAGCAGGCCTCAGGCCCAGCTCTGCCACCTTCTCCATGAATGACAGTGAGCAACTTATTTAACCTCCATGATCTTTGTCTCCTCAGCCGAGCTCAGGTTAGAGGGAGAGGCTAAGGCTTGGACAATGATACAGGAGAAAATATAGGAGAAAAGGGAATTTAGCAGCAAGCCCCAGCAACAGTTTATCATACTTTACACTCAGCGTTCTGAGGGACCTTTTCCCCCAAAACTGCTCAGGTCACCTTGTAATGGATGTCTGTGGGAAAGGTGTGTTGACTTTAATCCAGGGATTTGTTGCCCAGTAGGCCTCACAGGGCTGCATCTATTCTGCAACTGAGGAAGCCTGACCTTGAAGAAGATAGCCTGAATCTAGATATACAGTTTCAAAGGTATGCTTTCAAAGTGAGTCTTTAGAGGCCCCCGGGTGGCTCAGTTGGTTGAGCACCTGACATAGGCTCAGGTCACGATCTCACAGTTTTTGAGTTCAAGCCCCACATTGGGCTTGCTGCTCTCAGTGTAGAGAGCCTGCTTCAGATCTTCCGTTCCCCCCCTCTCCGTCCCTTCTTTACTCCTGCTCATACTCTCACTCTCAAAAATAAATAAAACATAAAAAAAAATTTAAAAAGTGAGTCTTTAAAATACATAACCAAGGAACTTCTACTGTCTTTTACGAATTGTAAAACTTAATAAACAGGGGCATCTGGCTGGCTCAATTGGTACAGCATGTGATTCTTGATCTCGGGGTCATGAGTTCGAACCCTTGTTGGGGGTAGAGATTACTTAAAAATATATATATGTATTTCAAAAAAAATTTTTTTTCAACTTAATAAATAGACAATTTTATGTAGGTACCTTTTGCTGTCGCTGAGTTTTGCCTGTTGCCTCCCGGCAGCAGGGAAGAAAACCTGTTGACACGGTAACCACTCTTGGTGTAGGCACTGGTAAAGCCCTGTGTGGAAAGTTACCATTCCCATTAGGCATCAGGTCTCCTCACCCTCTTGCCTCACAATCTGCAGGTATCATCAGCGCAAAGATGGCTCTCAACAAATCCCTCCTGCAGAAAAGCCTTTCAATCCCCATGCCAGGTATAGATGAGGAACACGAAGTGCAGAGAATCCTTCCCGCTACAGACTAGGCATGCTGGTACAGGGAGGGGGCCACTACTCACCCTGGAGGCCACGATCAGGGCTCTTTTTCCAACAGGGCACACGACCACAATCCATTCCTGCCCCAGATCTGAAGGGACGTCAATCAACCACTCAGACAGCATCAACTGGGGACACCAAAAAATGGCGTTAAAAATCAACAGGGGTGGGGTGCGTGGCTGTCTCAGTCTGTGGAATATGCGAATCTTGATCTCAAAGTTGTGAGTTTGAGCCCCATGGTGGGTGTTGGAGATTACTTAAAAAATAAAATATTAAAAAGAAAAATCAGCAGCGGTGTGCTGCTGCGACATCTGCACCAACAGAAAGTTCATATCCTATATATATAAAATGAGAATACACGTAGGCTGACAGTGGACCTGCACCTGCTTGCTCTTAGTTGACTTGTCTCAACTGACACTGACTCAATGGAGGCCGCGTGAACTTCACTGTGAACTTCAACTTCTCTCCTCATCTTCATTTCCTGCATCCATAATTCTTACTACCTTGCTTCCTGTGTCTGGGTGACAGGACCCTCTTCCTCATCTTACTTTGTCCATCTGCCTGCCGTTCTCATAACTATTATGTTCTAGGGGCTATAACCTCAGAGATGAATAAGGTCCCTGACCTTGAGATGCTCTTAATCTAGATCATTTCTCAAACTGGTGACCCTAAATACCTTACCAAAAGATTTTGGGAAAACTGCCTTAAAAAACGGGGGTGGGGGGACATGGGTGGCAAAATGAATCTGCAAAGATGAACTCTTCCACTCATGGCTCACAATCCCTCCCATCTACACAGAGACTGGCCTATCAACTACTCCCTCCCACGGAATCTCTCATCTCTCCTTCCCCTTGGCCCACAAAATGCTCAAGCCCTAATCATAAAAAACAAAACAAAAATGAAAACCTTTAATCACTCTGCGTTTCTGTTAAACTATTCCACTTTCTCCTTTTTAAAACAACTTTATATTTCTTTTCTTTATTTAAAGTTTATTTATTTTGTGAGAGAGAAAGCACGAGTGGGGAAGGACAGAGGGAGAGGGAGAGAGAATCCTAAGCAGGCTCCGCACCGTCATCACAGAGCTTGACTCAGAGCTCAAGCTTATGAACCACAAGATCATGACCTGAGCTAAAATCAAAAGTCGGACACTTAACCGATTGAGCCACCCAGGTGCCCCAACAACTTCATATTTCTTGATGCTGCCCTCCCGCCCACTCTGACACCCTCAGCCCAGATTTGCTACCTCCGCAGCCCTGCCAACAGCCATCAGTGACCTCCTCTCTCTCTTCCCTCTCCCCCACCTTATCCTCCCGGCTCCACTCCTGGTGTGACACTGCTTGTCACCACCTCTTTGTCCTCCTTGACGCATGTTCCCTTAGCCCCATGACACGGTGCTATTCTTTTTCCTGCCAAACATTCCTCCAAATGCTTCCCCAAAGCAATGTAGAGAATGTTCAGGAGGCTGTTTTAGGTTCCCCTTCTTTTCTCTTAGATGCTGCCCCACTGGGGCTGGACCGCATTATGTTTGCAGCCTCACCTGCCATTTCTGAGAGGACACCTCCTAATTCTCCTTTTTCATTTCCAAATTGCTTTCCTTTCCTCCAGACCCATATTTGCACCTGTCCAGGAGGTATCTCTTTCTCTGCTTGCTCTCTCTGTACCTTAAACTCAATGTACCCAAAACAGGATTCACTGCCTTTGGTCACCCAAGTACCTTCCATCCCTGAAACCCCCCTTTCTCTTTCTGCATCCTGTAGCCCTGTTAATAGCAACACCACTCTCTGTTACCGAATCTTAAACCAAGGCGTAATCAACACTTCCTTAAAGAATGGTACTGCTACAACACCAAAAGCACAAGTGACAAAACACAGGAGCCATAAATAAGACTACACCAAAATTTAAAACTTTAGTGCTGCCACTGATACCAACAGCAAAATAAAAAGATAACCCACAGAATGGGAGAAAGTATTGGAAATTATGTATCTGATAAGAGACTTGTATCTAGAATATATAAAGAACTCTTACAACTTAATGACAAAAGGCAACCCAATGAAAAAGGGGCATAGATGTTTCTCCAAAAAAGATATACAAATGGTTAATAAGCATGTGAAAACGATGCTGGATATCATTAGTCATTAGGGAAATGCAAATCAAAACCATAAGACACAACTTCACACCCACTAGGGTGGCTCTACTCACAAGGATGGACAATATCAAGCACTGGCAAGGTGTGGAGACACTGGAGCCCTCATACATGGCTGGTGGAAACGTAAAACATTGTAGTCACTTTGGAAAACAGCCTGACAGTTCCTCAAAATGTTAAACACGGAGTTACCATATGACCTACTGATTCCATTTCCAGGTATATACCCAAGAGAAATGAAAACATATCCACACAAAAACTTGTGTGTGAATGTTCGCAGAAGCATTATTCACAATAGCCAAAAAGGGAAACAACCCTAATGGTCACCAATGGATAAATGGATAAACAAAGTGTAGTATATCTATACAACAGAAAAGATTTTTTTAATGTTTATTTATCTTTGAGAGAGAGTGAGCACAGCGGGAGAGGGGCAGAGAGAGAGGGAGACACAGAATCCCAAGCAGGCTCCATCCAGGCTCTGAGCTATCAGCACAGAGCCCGACGTGGGGCTCGAACTCATGAACCCCAAGATCGTGACCTGAGCCAAAGTTGGATGCTTAGCTGACTGAGCCACCCAGGAGCCCCAACAGAATATTATTTGGCAATAAAAAGAAATGAAGTTCTAACACATGCTCTAACACAGATGAACCTTGAAAACCTTATGCTAAGTGAAGAAAACCAGGCAAAAAGGGTACATCTTGTATGATTCCATTTATATGAAATGTCTAGAAGAGGCAAATCCATAGAGAAAGAAAGTAGATTACTGATTGCTAAGGGCTGGGGGAAAGGAAGAATGGGAACTGATTGCTGATGGGTATGAGGGTCCTTTTTGGGGTGATGAAATGTTTTGGAATTAGATAGTGGTAACAGTTGCACAGCCCTGTAAATATATTAAAAACCACTGAATGTGTCAAAACCCTGTAAATGTGTGAATTGTATGGTATTTGTATGGTATGTGAATTTATCTCAAGGCTGTTTAAAAAAATAGTACTTGTGGGGCTCCTGGCTAAGTATTTAGGATATACTATCTCATTTAATCCTTCTAACAATCCTATGAAATAGTACTGTAAATATCCTCATCTACAGATAAGAAACCAGATATTTAGAGAGGTTAAGTAACTTGCTTAAGGTCAACAAAAAGCCTGGCTTTGAGGTCAGGTCAATGTGACTTCAGAGCTTAAACATTTAACCACCTCTCATATTGCCTCTTCTATCCAATCTACTGTTAAATTCCATCTCTTCAACCTGGCAATACTCATATTCATGACCTCATTTTCTTTACACCTTCACTGCCCTCAGCACTCATCATCAGATGGTTTTAGCAAAGTTAAGCTCCCTACTACAGTCTCTCTCTTCCAGACCCTTTTATATACACTGATGGGCATGTCATACAAAGTCTCAACTCTGTCCCTGGCTCAACAATTCTTGGTGGTTCCCCGAAATCTAAACCATAGTCTAGGGGGACCTGGGTGGCTTAGTCAGTTAAGCATCCAACTCTTGATTTTGGCTCAGGTCATGATCTCATGGTTCATGAGTTTGAACCCCAAGCAGGGCTCTGTGCTGACAGTGTAAAGCCTGCTTGGGATTCTCTCTCTTCCTCTCTCTCTCTCTGTCCTTCCCCTGCTCATGCTCTCTCTCTCAAAAGAAAACAAAACAAACAAAAACCTTAAAATCAGTAAAGAAAGAAAGAAAGAAAGAAAGAAAGAAAGAAAGAAAGTCTAAACTCTTGCACATATTTCTTTGTTTTTGAACGTTTATTTATTTTGAGAGAGAGAGAGAGAAGGAATCCCAAGCAGGCTCCTTGCTGTCAGCACAGAGCTGGACATGGGGCTCGAACTCATAAGATGTGGGATCATGACTTGGGCCGAAATCAAGAGTCTAAAGCTCAATAGACTGAGTCACCTAGGTGTCCCAAACTCAGGGCTTTTGTACTTCCCAGAATGAGTCATTTTTAAAGGATGTAATCTTTTCTAAAGGTGTAATCTCTCCACCTAGGTGGGGCTCAAATCCATAATCCCGAGGATCAAGAGTCGTGTGCTCTATTGACTGAGCCAGGCAGGCACCCCTCCTGCACCTATTTCTGCTGTATTCCTTCTCCTAAGCCTATGCTGCTCTATCCTTACTGGCCTGCATACTGCTCTCAACACACCATATACTCCTCCCACCTCAGGGCTCTTGCTCATCCTGTTCCTGCTGCCTGGAATGCACCTCTGCCTATCAATGTCCTACTCATGCTTCAAAGCTGCCTCCTCGTTCATTAACCTTTTCCTGATTTCACAACCCTACTTCCTTCCCTGTTGGAAGCTAATCTCACTTTCTTGTAGCAAAAAACACAATCTCCACTTATTCCGGGAGCACAGGGGCCATTTCTGGCCCTTGTCTACCTTCCCACACACAGCCTAGCTTAATACAGGGCAGGGCCTTCAACAATGCTTGCTGAATAGAACTGAACTATACTCTGTCATAAAGGATGTTATCCATGCTGTAGTTGGGGCACAGAAAGAAGATGGGACTATGTGCACCCAGAAACCATATTCTAAAGGTGGGAAAGGATTCTGAGGTGACAAGACACTTGGGTTATAGAGAGAAGAATATAATAGACAGGTAGACTCCCGATCCCACTTGGACCGATACCCTGCCTTCTGGAATACCTGGACTGCCTGAAGCACTGAACAGTTTCCATGCCTGCTTCTCCTATGGCTCCACAAACCACACCAGTTTCTTTCTGCAACCTACAGGACACTTAGTCACGTTTGTTATAGTCAGCTGTTGTTTTACGGCCTCAACCTCACGTAGGCCAATTGGCTGGCTGGGGTGGCCGTGCAGGCTCCCCATATTCAAGGGCAGCTGTACTTCCCACCTTGCACCATCTGAATGTGAAGATCCAAGACTGGCATGTTAGTCCCCTGCTTGGGAAAGACGACCAACCTAGGAGGTGGAGTGGGGGCAGTGCTGGACTGGGCAGGCCCGATGCAGAACCGCTTTACAGCGACCACTAAGAAATGACAAGTGCATGCAGTCTGTTAGTGTATCAATAGCTCAGAGGTCTTCTGCAGCAGGCCGGCGACCTTTGGTTATATTAGGGCGTAAATGCTCTCAAACCCACCAGCCACAGCCTCCCTCAGTGACCCCCAGTCAGCACATGGCACTGTAAGCCATCTCTTTTCCTAGTCCATACACTTCATGCACAGCAGCAGCTTCTTTGCTATCCCCATTCCTTTCTCCTGTCTCCTCCTCCTCTTTTTTTTTTAATGTTTATTTTATTTTTGAGAGAGAGAGAGAGAGAGAGAGAGAGAGAGAGAGAGAATCAGTGGGGAGGCGCAGAGAGAGGGAAACCGAGGATCCGAAGCAGGCTCCGTGCTAACAGCAGAGAGCCCGATGTGGGGGCTTGAACTCATGAACCTCGAGATCATGACCTGAGCTGAAGTCAGACACTCAGCTGACTGAGCCACCCAGGTGCCCCCTCCTCCTCCTCTCTTTATGGCAACATTTCCTTTAGTGGGATTTGACGTGGCCTCACCTTCTCTGGACTACTCACTTGATTAGCATAGCGTTTTGGTAACTTCTTGCCAGTGTCAACGTCCATCTCTTCATCATCTTTTTTATCATCTTCTTCCTCACTCTCCATCCCTGTCCAGTCATCTTCAGCCAGTCGTCTGGCATGGTTCACGTAATCCAGCCGCTTGCTGGAGGAAAGAAGGCACAAGGACAGGCCTTTATGTCTCATAGGAAGACCCCCTACAGTGTGACGAGTTTAGCTTAATTCAAAGGCTCCAAGTTCAAGAGACCCTGGGGATTCTAGTGGAAGAGATGGTAGATTTTCCTTCATAAAGCTAAACTAGTGATGGCCCCCTCACTGGTCCTAGATAGGAAGCACCCTCTGAACACACTCAGCCTTCCTCAGAATTCCTTAAAAATGGGCAAAGTAGGGGCACCTGGGTGGCGCAGTCGGTTAAGCGTCCGACTTCAGCCAGGTCACGATCTCGCGGTCCGTGAGTTTGAGCCCCGCGTCGGGCTCTGGGCTGATGGCTCAGAGCCTGGAGCCTGTTTCCGATTCTGTGTCTCCCTCTCTCTCTGCCCCTCCCCCGTTCATGGTCTGTCTCTCTCTGTCCCAAAAATAAATAAACGTTGAAAAAAAAATTAAAAAAAAAAAAAATGGGCAAAGTAGGGGCGCCTGGGTGGCTCAGTTGGTTGAGCGGCCGACTTCGGCTCAGGTCACGATCTCGCGGTCCGTGAGTTCGAGCCCCACATCGGGCTCTGTGCTGACAGCTCGGAGCTTGGAGCCTGTTTCCGATTCTGTGTCTCCCTCTCTCTCTGACCGTCCCCCGTTCATGCTCTGTCTCTCTCTGTCTCAAAAATAAATAAACGTTAAAAAAAAAAAATTTTTTTTTTTTTTAGAAATAGGCAAAGTAAAACGTTGAAAGGAATTTTCAAGGTTCACTAGCTGGAAAAGCTGACCCCACTCCCACCCACCCCATTCCAGACTCCCACACCTCCACCCAGGTGAGAGCTGACACTTTCCTGCCTGGCAGGCATCTAGTCCAAAGGCCCTGAGTAATTGAAGAGAAGAATCACTGAGACGTGGTGAGGAGTTTAAAACAAGGACCACTTCTGGGATTTTCCAACTTCCATAGCTTTCTGAGGAGCGGCCAGGCCTTCTTCTAGTTCTTATCTAACTTTCAAAACAGGCCTCTTAGCTTACGATTTAATCTATCTTTTACTTGTTTTTGCTTTATTGTTATCCTTCTCTCTTTTGAAAAAAACTACATATTCTGGAAAGCTTGGGCAATTAGTTAAGAAAGAATAAGAACCGTTTGGAACCTAATTGTTCCAAAGTGATCTGTAGATACCTCGTAACCTCCTGCACTTGGTTCCCTCAATGCTGAGGCAAGAAATTCACTACGGAGGCAGTGAGACCAGCTCAGCCGGTTCTCCTCAGATACTCTCAGACACATGAGTTCTTGCACATTCACGTGAGGGTGCACACCAGAGAGGCATATGAAAGCACGATGGTGTTTTAATTCAAGAATAAGGAAGGGGGCACCTGGTGGCTCAGCTGGATACGCATCCAACTCTGTCTCAGGTCATGATCTAGAGGTTCATGAATGTGGGCCCTGCGTTGGGCTCTCTGCTGTCAATGCAGAGCCTACTTCCTCTGTCCACCTCTCTCTGCCCCTCCTCCCCCATCCCCTTTCGCTCAAAAATAAATAAATAAACATTAAAAAAAATTAGTTCTTTCTAATCCTCTATTCCTTATTACCCAGAAAAGGCCTGTGTTGTACTCAGAATACAAGGATAGGCCCTGACTTCAGAGCAGCCCAGCCTCAGACACTCCTATCCTGCTCTCTTCCCCTGCTTGCTCATCTTGGCATTGAGAATTAAGTGTATGGAAGACATTTCCTCAGATTCCCTGTGGAATTATTTGTATTGAATTCTCAAGGGCTCCACGGAAACATTTGGGCTGAAGGCAGACAGGAAGACCACACCAATGCCAGGATTCAGAGTGCAGAAGCCACACAGGGAATGTGGGGAGTGGAAGTCTGGGTGTGGCCTTCACAAGTCCCTAAATCGCAAAGCTCAATGCTGCTGCCAGGGAAAAAAGAAAAATTTAACCAAATAACTGAGCTTTTGCTTTCAAACTTCAGCCTTTCCCTACGTCTCCATCTTTTCCTAAGCTCTGGGTATAAAGGATGTCTACCTCTGCCAGGATTTATCCCTCCCAACCTCATGGGCAAGGTGTACCTACTAAGGGTCTACTTCGAAGAGACAAGCCTAGAGCCTCCTGATTGGAGGCTCCCAGCCTGGAAAGAGAAAGCAAAGAGTTAAAGCATCCCTTACGATTTCTGCAGTTCCAATAGTCGGCGGCGCCGCTCACTCTGCTCCAAGGAACTGTACTTGGACTTGTACTGGGACAGGCGGGGGTGTGGGGCAGCTGTGCTGTTCAGATCTTGAGACACAGAAAAGCTACTGGCCAGGGCTTGACTCAGCTCTTCCATCTTCCCTACAAAGGAAAACATAAGAAAATGGTTCATTCATTTCATATCACCTCCTGTGTACAGGCAGTTATGATGTAACATGATGGCTACATTCCTAAAAAAAACTCACTTGATCCAAAATCACAACTGTTTCCATGGGGAGAGAGGAAGTTAAAGGGTAAACGAGTTATATATGAGCATAACATTAATTCCTGCAGATATTTCAATAATTATCATCTTGATAGCTCTCAGTGTACCGATATAAACTTATATATACATCAAGACAAATAAAGTTCACCCTGCTAACTTTTGCTTTGTCATTCATCACCAGTAGCCCGTCACTAATTTCTTTTTACCATCATTGATGTCCAGTGATGTGATCAAGTACCTAATTTTTTCCTGAGTAGTTCTAAATAGCCATTACTCAATAACTTTTAATATTAATATAACTTTTTAAAAAATGCACACATTTTATTTTATTTTATTTTATTTTATTTTATTTTATTTTAGAGAGAGAGACAACGGCGTGAGCAGGGGAGAGGGCTATGGGAGAGAGAGAGAATATCAAGCAGGCTCCACACTCAATTCAAATCCTGACGTGGGCCTTTGATCCTATAGCCCTGAGATTATGACCTGATCCGAAATCAAGAGTTGGACACTTAATTGACTAAGCCACCCAGGTGTCCCTATTTTATTTTTTTAAGTAAGCTCTACACCCAATGTGGGGCTTGAACTCACCACAAGATCAAGAATAGCGTGTTCCACCAATTGAGGCGGCCAGGCACCCCTCTAATATAACTTTCCCTTAAAAAAAATTTTTTTTTTAATGTTTATCTATTCTTACAGAGAGAGAGAGAGGCAGAGAGAGGGAGACACAGAATCTGAAGCAGGCCCCAGGCTCCGAGCTGTCAGCAAAAAGCCCGATGCAGGGCTTGAACCCACGAGCAATGAGATCATGACCTGAGCCAAAGTTGGATGCTTAATTGACTGAGTCACCCAGGGGTCCCTCTAATATAACTTGCCGATGCAGATTTTACCCAATTGTTGTTTAACTTTCTAATAAATGCCAACTTACGTTAGAAAATTTAGCTCCAGAAGAAATACTGGTCCTGGGCCCTTACAGCAAGACAAGAGGAGCCCCAATCCCAAACCTGGCAGTTGCTTTCTCATTGTATATTTTGTTTTGTTTGTCTGTTTTGTTTGTTTGTTTGGAGTGGACAAAAGGAAGGTTTCAGGGCTACCCATGTAGGACTCACTTGTCAAAGAGCTAGATGTAGAAGGCTACCTACCAGTTAACCCCAAGTGTGTGAAAGACTGATATGTGGTACACTTGGGAGATGGAGCAGATTGGAGACAGAGTACCCAGGTGTGCCCTAAAGAATGGGAGTAGAGAGAAAGAGGTGAATTCACACATCACTCACCTTTCTGTGAATGAAGGTATGAAGTGGCATAGGAGCTTAGCTAAGGGTTAAAGGTGAGCCTCAGACTGTAAGAAAAAAGAACATTTAGGAGAAATCAGACTCACAAAGCTGGGCTGGCCTAACCCTTTAGGTGTAGTATAAAACAGAAGGCATCCCCAGTGCTTAAACTCCACCCCAGGCCAGGTCCCACTGCTCAGAGCACCAAAACCAACAGGTTCATTCCAGAGCCTCCATGGTTAATAACAACATTATGGGTCTCTATTTGGCAATGAATTACTTTCCATTGCACATTTGAAGTCAGATTTCCCCCCCTAATTTGCAGCATTTTTTTTTTTTAATTTGAGAGGAACTTAAAAAAAATTGTGGTTAGAAACCCATGACATAAAATTTACCATCTTAACCATTTTAAGTTACAGTTCAGTAGCGGTACGTACATTCACATTGTTGCGCAACCAATTTCCAGAACTCTTCTCATCTTGCAAAACTGAACCTCTATACTCATTAAACATGAAGGGAACTTTTTTTTAAATTTAAGATTGACATATTACTGGTATGGTTTCGAGGTGAATCTTTTTTTTAATTAAAAAAATTTTAATGCTTATTTATTTTTGAGAGAGAGAGAGAAAGAGAGAGAGAGAGCAAGCTGGGGAGGGGCAGAGAGAGGAGGACAGGATCTAAGGCAGGCTTCACGCTGTCAGCGCAGAGCCCGATTGTGGGGCTCCAGCTCACAAACCACGAGATCCTGACCTGAGTCAAAGTCGGAGGTTTCACCGACTGAGCCACCAAGGTGCCCCAATGAATCTTAACATACTTGTAATGCAACCAGGGTGGCCATTTGTGGTTGAGCTGGGTGATGATTATGTGGGATTCATAATGGTATGCTATTTTCCGTATTTTCCTGTACTTGTGTACACGTCTAAACACTTCTATAACACAATCTTTTAAAGAATTCATGATGTCCTCGGCTTACCAAAGTAATGACCAAATCTGAAATACACTCATTAGGCCTTGCCATGCTTTTATCTTGGTGTGGCCTCCCGTTCCGCCAAGAATCACAAAATCATTACACACGCCTTGGATACTGGGGCGGCCCTCTGTATCTTTGTGGCTGTTCTTGGCTGGTTCCTGCTCTTTCAACCCATTCCTTGGATGGGGCTGCCTCCAAGGGTCCTGACCTTAGCCCGGGTGGTCTCAGCCAGACTCAACGCGCGTCCCCTACCGCCTCTGCTGCCTCCTCCTCCCCCCTCCGGCGCCCCCGCCTCCCACTCCCCAGGCGGGGATCCACTGCTGCTTCCACGGGGCTCCAGCCCCGGGGACACTACCTGCTCCACTCGGTCGTCCTCCCCGCCACAGCCCCGCATTGCCTTTCTCTAGGAACGCGGCCCCCTAGGCCTTGCACGATTCGCCCCTCCCCCACAAAAAGTCCCTGAGGGGTCCTGGCCCGACAGCCTGTAACAGAAGAGCGGCAGCGCGCTCAAGGGGAGCCTGAGCCTGGCTTTGCCTCTCCAGGGGACGCCTCGGGAGTCCAGGAGTACCAGCCGGCCAGAGGGAGAAGCAGCCGGGAGCCGAGGGGCAATTCGGGAGCCGGCGGGGCCCAGGCTCGAACCCAGGACTCACCAGGAGGAGGTGACAGTTCCAGGAGCCGCGGCCACTGCTGACGGGGGCAGACCAATCAGCTGCTCAGGGAGGGCTGGGCCCACCCCCTTGGCCGCTGCCGCGCCGCCTGGCCCACCCGCCGCGCGCCGGGAGTTTCCGGCTCCGCCCACCATCGTGAATTCCGGGAGTGCAGCCGCCGTCCGGTCGCTCGCGGGCCGTTATTTCCGCCTTCACTGGCTGGCGCTTTTTCGGTTGGCCCAGGCAGGGGTCCTTTTGTGATGCACTGTTCGGGACCATTCCTGCCCGGTGACTTGGCCCTGCCGAGGCTTGACCACAAGCTCCTCGGGGCTCCTTTCGCCAATGGGAAGAACCCCGATCTCGGGGCTGGGCATTCAAAGCCCTCCAGGCCCTGGGTCCTGAAGCTTCCCCCAGATCCGCCCGCTTTTTAGGAGTACAGGCAGTCCGCTCTCTCTCCTATGCGGGCAGTGCCGGTTGCCTGGACGACACCCCCGGCCCCCGACTCCTCACACACCCGTCTCAATTAGACATTCCCGTCCCTTTCGCTCTTACTACACCGGCGACATACCTCGATTACAGCCCGTTTGCTCAGTTTGGGAGTCTCTTTCCTACTCGGCTGGGGGCTTGGCAACGGCAGGGACCTGGCTTGATTGCTGCTTAAGAAGGCAGCGTCTGGCGCAAAACGTAGCACTCAGTAGACCTTGGTGAATTCCTTGAAGGGATTACGGCAAAGGGGTAGGGAGGGGAGAAGCAGCCGAGATTTAGGAGAGATAATCAAATTAGAATGCAGCCTCTTGGAGGGAGGACTGATGAGACGCAAACTAAAGATGTGACAGCCATTTACTGAATGCTTACATTGAGCCAGACACTGCTTCACGTGCATTATCTCCTTTAATCTCCAAATAACACAAGGAAGTAGACTGAAGCTCTGAGAGGTTAAGTACTTGACCAAAATCACACAGCTTTCAAGCCAAACATTTGAACTGCTGAATGTTGGACTTACAGAGAAGTTGGATATTACTACACTACAGAAAATACACGTTTTGAGTCCAAGGAATGCCAAGATGTTACTTGCTACATATTTTAAGTACATGACACCATCCATTTGAACAAAAAAACACAGAAGATCAGACTGATACAGAGGGTAATGGGTGCTTGGGGCCCTGGAAGACCCAATTTTTTGGGCCTCAGAATTTATGTAGGTGAGCTCTATTTTTTTTTTTAATTTTTACTTATTTTTGAGAGAGAGAGAGAGAGAGAGAGAGAGAGAGAGAGAGAGAGAGAGAATGAGTGGGGGAGGGGCAGAGAGAGAGGAAGATACAGAATCTGAAGCAGGCTCCAGGCTCTATCAGCACAGAGCCCAATGTGGGGCTCGAACATATGAACCTCAAGATCATGACCTGAGCCAAAGTCTGGCGCTTAACCGACTGAGCCACCCAGGAGCCCCAGTGAGTAGTCTGACTCTTTCAGTAGTCCGACTGAGCAAGGCTGTGCACTAGGTTATTTATTTGATGCATCCTCAAATAATAGCTCATGTTTGCCTGATTTATGAGACAGACAAAGAAAAGCCCAGGGCCCGACTTCACTAGGGAACTTTGACATCAGGATATTAAGTATTTTGTGTCCCAGAACCACCATTCTCTACCCATGACTATGGAGGTCACACTAAGTGGTCAGAACTGCACAGAAAAGAACAAAGGCCCTACACATTAAAGCAAAATGAGCTGAGGTCCAGGAAAAAAGGCTCCAGTCCCTCATTCATACTCAGCTGAATAACTTCTCATATCACTGAAAAGAACAAACTAAATGGTACTTGGCCCAGGGGTTCATTTGAAGCCAGTCTGTGTTCCACAAGGGCCTGCTCTGCCTAGAACAGTGTTCTAGTTCCCCAACTATAGCCATTGGCACCTCACCTTCACAACACTGGCCACATACACATACACATACACCTGTGCTTAATGTCTTTAAATCAATTTACTATTTTATTTTTTATTTAAAAAAATTTTTTTTAACGTTTTTTATTTATTTTTGGGACAGAGAGAGACAGAGCATGAACGGGGGAGGGGCAGAGAGAGAGGGAGACACAGAATCGGAAACAGGCTCCAGGCTCCGAGCCATCAGCCCAGAGCCTGACGCGGGGCTCGAACTCACGGACCGTGAGATCGTGACCTGGCTGAAGTCGGACGCTTAACCGACTGCGCCACCCAGGCGCCCCTCAATTTACTATTTTAAAAAAGCCTAAACAGGGGCACCTGGGTGGCTCAGACAGTCAAGTGTCTCACTTTGGCTGAGGTCACGATCTCGAGGTTCGTGGGTTCGAGCCCCGTGTTGGGCTCTGCGCAGACGGCTCAAATTTTGTGTCTCCCTCTCTCTCTGCCCCTCCCCTGCTGTGTTTGCTCTCTTTCAAAAATAAATAAACTTTAAAAAATAACATGAAATGAAAAAATAAAACGCTAAATAGAGGAGCCTGGGTGGCTCAGTTGGATGAGTGTCCGACTATTGATTTCAGCTCAGGTTATGATCTCATGGTTCCTAAGTTCAGGCCCTGCCTTGGGCTCTGCCCTGGCAGTGCAGAGCCTGTTTGGGATTCTACCTCCCTCTCCCTGCCCTTTCCCTGTGTGTGCAAGCACGCGCGCACACACACACACAGACACACACACACAGTCTCTCCCTCTCTCTCTGAAAATAAATAAACTTAAAAGAGGAACACCGTAGTATTTCTTTAAATCACTTCCCACTTTAACAAAGTATCTATAAAATATATACACTGTGAAAATAGTATATGTTATAATCTAGCTAAATACTAGTAAGTGCAGAAAACTGTGAGACTGAGGACTTTGTAAGAATCAGATTAGCAAGAGTTGGAGAAGTGACATGGAGTAACACAAACAGAACTTTTCTTTTGTACAATCAGCAAAATCCAAAGAGAACAGAAAAGGGAAGATCCACTTTCTCTCTCCATAATTCAATGTTATTTAAGGTAGAATCTACGCACCCCCTAAAATCATCCGGTAAGCGCCCCGAGGAGGAGGAATCCCTACCTAACACAGAGAAGCTTGGGAGCAGGACGGTGTCCAGCCATTTCCAAAAGAGGAGGCTCTCATTGGGAGCCCTGAGTGTCACTCTGTCATCAGTCAACAGATGTGTGTATAATGCCTACCGTTGGTTAGGTACTGTGCCACAGGAAATACCAAAATGACTCAGACTGACCCAGTCCCTGCCCTCCAGGGGCTTATAGCCCAGTTGTGTAGCAGAGAAAGACAAAAGGTAGGTGCTATAGCTGACTGCAGACCGGTGTTAAGGAGCTCAGGTGACTGGGTAGAGAGCAAGTGGGGTGGGTCCTGGGGCCAGTGTTCAGGGAACTCCTCTCAGAGATGACATTTGAGTCAAGACCTGAATGATGAAAAGGAGCCAGTCACGAGGACAGGGAGACTGACCCCATTTCCAGAGAGGCTTTGTGTGAGGGGTAGACAGAAGGCAGGGAGGAGGGAGAAGCGGTGGGAAGATGAAGTCACAGAGGCAGGTGGGTCACCGAAGCCTGTAGGCCGCAATGGGGAGTTTGGATTTTACCTGCATTGCAGATGGAGGTCTTCAAAGTTATGAGATAACCAAATTTGAGTTTGAAAGAGCTCACACTGGCCACTCAGTGGGGAACTGAAGCGGGCAGCGATGGATCAGGAGGCCAGTGAGCAGGGCTGGCGCTAAAGTGGTGGCAGGGAGGGCTTACTGTTCTCAAAAAGGGGAGGAGGTAAATAAGAATTATACACGTGTTCAAGTCCAGTCCCCCAGCCAAGACATTCCTCTTGAGGTTACTGGAAGTGAAAGAGAATTGGAAAGGGAACAGCTTTCTCCTGATGTCATTTTTAAAAAAAAATTTTTTTAACGTTTATTTATTTTTGAGACAGAGAGAGACAGAGCATGAACGGGGGAAGGGCAGAGAGAGAGGGAGACACAGAATTGGAAGCAGGCTCCAGGCTCTGAGCCATCAGCCCAGAGCCCGACGCGGGGCTCGAGCTCACGGACCGCGAGATCGTGACCTGAGCTGAAGTCGGACGCCCAACCGACTGAGCCACCCAGGAGCCCCTCTCCTGATGTAATTTGATGTGATGTAAGGCCTAGGCCCTTCAACATCTTGAGGACCAGAGCTTCTCACTGCCCACTTGGAGACACCCTGTAGAAGAGGGATTCTTCAGCAGGAGGGAGACTCTGACTTGAGAGAGTGACAAAGTCATGTATTAACAGTTGTCACATGAGCCAGGATGCAGAAACTGCAGTCATTGGAGACCCTAAAGCTCAGAGGAGCCACACTTCCTCTCCTCCACTCCCACAAGGTCCCTAGGGCTCAGCTCTGGGTGAGAGGAAGCATGTCAGAGAGGTTAAGGTCCTGCGTTCTGGAGCTGGATGGCTTGGGTCCAAATCCAGACTCAGCTACCCGCTGGCTCTGTGGCCATGTGAGTTATTTCACCTCCATATGCTTCAGTTTCCCCCTCTGTAAAATGTGGCTAATAATAGTAACTACCTCCAAGGTGGTTATAGTTAAGTGAGATCATCCATGTAAGGTAAATCATCAAAAATCTTGTTTTATTAGTGCTTAACTTCTTGTTTTAAGATCACCTTTCCCTTAACTGACTGACATATCATGAGTAAGTTGACTTTGGGGTGCCTGGGTGACTTAGTCGACTAAGTGCTGGACTTCAGCTCAGGTCATGATCTAGCGGTTCATGAGTTCGAGCCCCGCGTCGGGCTCTGTGCTGTCAGCTAGGAACCTCCAGCTTGCTTCAGATTCTGTGTCTTCCTCTCTCTCTACCCCTCCCCCACTCGCACTCTGTGTGTGTCTCTATCTCTCTCAAAAGTAAACATTAAAAATAAATAAATAAATAAATAAACAAACAAATAAATAAATCAACTTCTAATTAGGTGAGCCCAAGATGGTCTCTTTCTTGCAGACCAAAGTGCATGCCCATGATTTTAATCCAGGTCTTCCTGAGTCCAAAGTTCCTAATCTTTAGCCCACCAGACATTGCCTGCTCTGTATTTTAAGGGATCTCATTTTGCTCCTGATTTTCAGCCGGTGAGCTGAATGGGTGACTTGGTTCACCTCTACATTGCCCCCTCCCCATGCTAGGAAGAGTCCCAGCCCTGGATGGTGGTGGGGGCTGGTGGGGAGGAGGATATCCTCTGGAAACTTCCCTGGGGACTGACAGTGGGGCCCATTCTCAGATGCTAAGACCAAGATCTGTCCTAACGTTCATCCAGCTTTCATCCTGGGTCAGGACTGAGGATTGCTGGGCCAGGCAAAGCACCCCTAATTTCTTTGCTGCCTCTTTTTAAGTGTTGACTGCACTCTTTTATATCCTCTCCTCCACAGCAAAAACTTTCAGAGCAGAGTGTGGTTCAGCCTTCTGCTATTAAAGAGAGGAGAGGGAGTGAGGCCCAGCACAAGAGGACGTGCCTCAAGTCACACTTCTAAGTCATCCGCAGGGCTAGGCCCCTGCTTCTCTTTCTTTTTGCCCACTCTTGCCTGCAGCCAGTCAGCCTCCCACCCTCTCAGTTGTTGGTAGATGATCTGGAGCGTTTGTGGTGGTGCTGGCTCTGTGCCAAGCACTGGACTAGGCACAAGGCTTGTGCTTCTCAAAGTGTGACCAGCAGCACCTTGGGCCCACTCCAGATGTGGAAGGGATGGGCTACCTTGCTACCATAATTTTTAATGGTTGTGTTTCATCATAAGGATATCCAATACTATTTTTAAAATGTTTTATTTATTTTTGAGAGCCAGAGAGAGGGTGTGTGCGCAAGTGGGGGAGGGGCAGAGAGAGAGGGGCCTAGAGGATCCAGAACGGGCTCTGAGCTCACAGCAGAGAGCCCAATGAGGGGCTGGAACTCATGAGCCATGAGATCATGACCTGAGCCCAAGTTGGATGCTCAACCAACTGAGCCACCCAGGCACCCTGAGGATATCCAATAACTTAACCAGTCCCCTTAGGACACATTTTCAATTTTTCGCTATTATTCTGTATTATAAATACTACGATGAAGATCCCCATAGCTATTTTTTTTGCAAAGACCCATAATTTACTTATGCTAAATTCTTGAAAATGACATTTCTAGGTCAGAAGGTATATAACGTATGTTTCTAAGGTTCTTGATACATATTGTAAAGTTATCTGAGAGGGTGTATCAATTTGCCCTCCTGCCCACTGTGTGTATATACATTTTTTTTCATCCATTAGGCTTTTTTGTAACAAGTCTAGCTCCCTGCGTTTCCTGCAAGTTTCTTTTGTGACCTGGGGAGGGAAAGAAAGGAGGGGCTGAATTTTAAGGTCTTTTTTTTTTTTTTGCCTTCCTCTAAGCTTTAGGTTTTAACCCATGCAAGGCGCTCCTTTAAGCACTTTGTAGGAATTAAACCATTTAATTCTCTCCATAACTTTTTAAAACTTTTGAAAAAGTTTATTAATTTATTTTAAGAGAGACAGTGGGGGAGCTGAGCGGGGAAGGGGCAGAGAGAGAAAGAGAAAAAGAGAGAGAGAGAGAGAGAGAGAGAGAGAGAGAGAGAGAGAGAGAGACTGACTGTCAAGCAGGTTCTGCAGTGTCAGCACCGAGACTGACTCAGAGCTTGAACTCATGAAACTGTAAGATCATGACCTGAGCCAAAATCAAGAGTCAGACGCTTAACTGACTGAGCCATGCAGGTGCTCCATTAACTTCTTTTTTTTTTTTAAGTAGGCTCCACAGCTATGTGGGGCTCTAACTCACGACCCTGACATCAAGTTGCCTGTTCTACAGACTGAGCCAGCCAGGCGCCCCCCCTCCATAATTTTTAATGTATTATTAACCATTCCCATTTTTTTTTTTTCACTTTTTAAAAATTGAGGGGGCGCCTGGCTGGCTCATTTGGAAGAGCATGTGACTCTTGATCTCAGGGTTGTGAGTTTGAGCTCCATGCTGGGTGTAGAGATTACTTAAATAAATAAATAAAACTTAAAAAATATTGTGGTAAACTGTAACATAAAATTTGCCATTTTTTCTCTGCCTTCATCATGGAGCCTGCTTTGGATCCTCTGTCCACCCCTCTTTCTACCCCTCCTCTGCTCATGTTCTCTCAAAAAAATATATATATTAAAAATATTTGCCATTTTAAACATTTTTAAGTGTATAACTCCATGGTGTTAGTTACATTTACCATGTTGTATTCACCATCACCACTATTTCCAAAATTTTTTCATTACCCCAAACAGAAACTCTGTACCTGTTCAGCAATAATTCCCCATTCTTTTCACCTATCCCATATTACTACTTATTTGCAATACAGAAAATGGAAGCACAGGAAGGCTAAGTAAAATAACCAATGTTACATGGCTAGTTAAGCATAGAAGCCACCATTCAGACTAGGCAGTCTGGCTCCAGAACTTGCTTTCTAAATCTGGCATAGGTTTTTTTGTTGTTGTTGTTGTTTGTTTTTTTTTTAAGCCCAAATTTTCTGGTTACAGGTTATTTCTTTCATGTCTTCCCTGCAAAGAATGAAAGACTTTTCTAAAGAATCTTGTATTTTACTCCTAAATTCCTAAACCCAATTTCCTCCAAGAGAACTTTGAAGTTGTATCCATTTGGGCTACAGGTGCGGGATCTAACTACTCCAAAGGGCACATCTGTTTCCTTGTCCTGTGCAGTCTGGTAGGAGTCAGTGGTGGCTTTTAGAGCACCAAACTCTCCATGAAATCCCCAATCCTGGGAGCCCTAAGGACATTTCTCAAATGGGCTGAGATTGTGCCCAGCCACCAGAGCTCAGTGCTGAGGAGTAGGATTTCTCTCTCTCTCTTTTTTTTTTTTTTTTGTAAAAAGAGAGCGAGAGGGGCGCCTGGGTGGCTCAGTTGGTTAAGTGTCTGACTTCAGCTCAGGTCATGATTCTTGAGTTTGAGCCCCACATCGGGCTCTGTGCTGACAGCTCAGAGCCTGGAGCCTGCTTCAGATTCTGTCTCCCTCTCTCTCTGCCCCTCCCCTGCTCATGCTCTGTCTCTCAAAAATAAATAAATGCTTAAAAAAGAATTAAAAAGAAAAAAGAGGGGCGCCTGAGTGGCTCAGTGGTCAAGCGTCCGACTTCGGCTCAAGTCATGATCTCACAGTTCGTGGGTTCGAGTCCCGTATCAGGCTCTGTGCTGACTGCTTGCTCAGAGCCTGGAGACTGCTTCGGATTCTGTGTCTCCTTCTCTCTCTGCCCCTTCCCTTCTCACACTTTGTCTCACTCTGTTTCTCAAAAATAAATAAATGTAAAAAAAAAAAAATTAGAAGAAAAGAGAGGCAGAAAGGCAGAGGGAGACATAGAATCTCAAGCAGGTTTCACACTCAGCATGGAGCCCGATGCATGACCCAAGCTGAAATCAAGAGTCAATTGCTCAACTGACTGAGCCACCTGGGTGCCCCCCTCCTTCCATTTCTAAAGGAATGGCACCAAAAAGAACATGGCCTTTAGAGTCAACTCTGGAATTGAACCCCAGCCTTTACAATTCTTTCTGAAGCTGAAAAGGCAGGGATAACATGACCTACCTTGCAGGGTTGTTGGGAGGAACAAATGGTAGCCACTGAGGTAGGGCCTCAGTGAGTGTTAAGCTGAGCGCTTGCTCCTTGCTCAAACCTTTATACAGCACCTTGCTGGGGACCAATCACATTGCCTGGTGCTGCTCTTTCTCTGCTGGCTTGGAAACTCAAATTCAGGGATTCTCTCTAAACCCCTACCTGTCCCAAGGGCTGGCTGTGCCAACATTGACAGTCTTTTAAAGGGAGCATGGTGCCAGCTCTGCCACTTACTGGCTATGCAGTCTTGGACAGTTTGACCCATCTCTGCCTCAGTTTCCTCATCTGAAAAGTAGAGGATAATTGGATTCCCCGCTTCATAGCACTGTTGGGAGTATTACACGGATTAAAACATGTAATGCACTTACAGCTGTGCCTGACACATACTAGAGGCGTTTGCTAGTGTCAGCCTGCCCTTTGTTTCTCTACCAAATGCTGCCTTTCACCTGGGGAAATGGAGAAGGCATACATAAAAGCCAATCCATTGGTCTTGGCAGTCTATTTATTCTCCTCGTGCAAGTCTTGGGTAAAAAGAGGTAGTCTCCCTACTCTCCAATTCCCTACCACGAAGACCATGTTTCCAGGAAACCTCCTGGGCCTCTTCTAACCGCTAGATGGCCAAGCTACAGGGTGATTATTTCCTTAGGCAAGCTAACAGCAAACACTTCAGCCCTCTAATATGGTATTTCCTGGGGCTGGAATATCAACAGGAAGTCCTGTGGGGAAGATCTCTGCCAAAACACTCATTCCCAGGAAGGGATTGGTAAACTGACAAATTTGCCCAGCCCTGTACAACATCCTGCAACCTCCACATGCGCCCCTGTGGCAGGCCTCACCACAGGCAGGTCGCTGCTGACCCAGTTCTTTTCTACTGGGTTCTTGAGCCAAGGAGCCCAGATGTGAACCTACGTGAGAAAAACAGACAAAAATTTGCTCTTACAAAAGTTGGGCCATTTATTGGCATTAGGAAAGCATCCCTTTAGGCACGGGTGGGTCCCTGAATACTAAGCTCACCCATTTTATGAAAACTTGAGACCAGACTCTCCATCGTCTGCACATAGCTTAATCACAAAACAAGAGCAAGTACTCGAATTAAACAGGTTTAACCAAACTGTCCTGCTACAAGATAATAAAGGGAAAGCTAGGGGGAGGGGAGGGGCTCAAAGTTCCTTCGCACTACAATGTTTCAGGTACATAATCTAACAATTCCGCAGTGCCGCACAAAACCGCTTCCCATTGTCTCTTAAATCAGTAATGTAATTATCAATAGTCCAAGGACCAAGAAAAGTTTATGGAAAACGGCCGTACCCTTTGGCTCTGTGCGTGACCTGCTGCTGAGGGACAAAGTTCTTAAGAACCAACGACTTGGCCGATACACTCTTGGGGCAAGCGCCCTCACAGAATCTCAAGCATCAGGTCTCAGCTTTCCCATCTTCGAAAGGCAGGGACAATCGGCTAGGCCTCCAGATCGAAGTCATCGCGCTCCTCATTGTACTCCAGCACGTGCCGCTTGATCTTGGACGAGTCTACCCAGGTGACAAAGTCCTCCATGCTGCGTGTGACAAGGAAGGCGGGGTCAGTGACCACGTCGGGGCCCACGCGCACGTGGCCCTGTTCCACGAAGGCCACGGCGGCCTGGAGGTGCTGCGCCATGCGCAGCTTCAAGAGCACGGTGGGCAGTCGGCGGCGGCAGAAGGACGAGGCCGTGACGAAGTCGCAGAGCTCGAGTGAGCCGCGCGTGGGCACCAGGCCGAGAGCATACAACTTGTCCAGCAGCGCGGCCGAGGCGCGCACGCGAAACGGGTCGCGCTCGGGTAGGTCGCGCAGGCGCCGCGCCAACTCACGCACAGCCCGGCTCAGCTGGTTGTAGCGCGTGTAGTCCTCCCGCCGCTGCAGCCGATAACGCCGCAACACGCGCAGCTCGTGTAGGTTGTGGTCAGTGACCTCCCAGTTCAGGAAGTCCACCTGCTTCAGCAGCTTCTGCTCGTGGAACTTAAGCTTCCGCACCATGATGGCGGCTCCCGCTGCCGCAAGACCCGAAGCTAAAAGCACAGACAGCGGCCGCGCGGCTTCCGCTTGGGATCCCGAAGTGCAGGCCGCCCTGGGGGCCCTGGGCCAATGAAAGAAAGGCTCAAGGCCACGCCCTTGATTTCCATTGGTCAGAGTGTAGCCACGCCCCATGCATCTATCTCGCGTTTCTTCTTTTCTCGTTGGCTGAAGCCGAGTGGGAGAAGTACTGAAGAAAGGCCGGAGGTGGGGCAGCGGGCCGGGGGCGACACAGCGAGGTGTTTTTGGTTTTGTTTTTTGTTTTAAATTTCCACGAGGTCTTAAGTTACCAGAAATATATCCCCTAGTGCGGTAATCATTTCTTCTCATTCATGCCGATGCTCTTAGGGACTCTCGGGAGTGTCTGCCCATAGAAGCTGAGGAAGCCAGTCCTGGGGAAGACGGGTGACTGCTGCGCCTGTTTGATGGGGGTTTACCGTGCTAATTCATCGTCGGGTTCCTCCCACCTGGTGGGAAGTTTTCCGGATCCGGCGGATGGGAGACCGGCTGGGTAATTGCGGTCGCTCGCTACCGCCAGGTAGCCCCCAGGAGGGCGGGTGGATCCTCCCTGTCAAGTGGGGCTGAATGCAGGCGAACCTATAAAATACTGATTTCCGGGCCGCTTCTTTAAACGCACTGATCGGGATCTATACGGGAGCCTCTTTGAAATATGTATTGTTAGTAGGGATGTCGGGTCGTTCAAAAAACCCAGCAAGCCTGAGAAATTCGGATATTAAGTACAAAACCAACTCCTTAGTTGAGCTCAAACGAATAAGCCTGATAGGGTGGACTTCCGTCACCCTCAGTACTGGTCACCCAGTACTGAGTTTAATAAATTTAACGCTGTTATGGCTAGTTATATCTGTAAGGTACAGTTGAGTGTAGCGCTGCAGGACTAACCTCTTTATTTGCCCAGGCCTTTGACGCCACCTAGCTTCTTCGTTGATTATTTTATTTTTGTATAGTTTTCATTGTCCTTTTAATACTTGACATGTGGAAAATAATATATGTAACACGTGTAAGTTACAAACTATAATGAATACTTATGAACCCAATAGCCGGTTTAAGAAAGCATCATCAGGACTATTTCATCTACCTATTCCAGCCACTCCTCCAGCCAGAGGTAATGGTATTTATTCTGAATTCTGTGTTTATTTTTGCTTTTTGTTTAAAAAGAAAAAGTAGTTTTATCATTATACATGCATCTCTAAATACATTGAGAACCTTCTTACTCAGAGTGTAGCCAGTGGACTAGCAAAGAGCTTGTTGGACATGCAGTCTCATTCCTGACCTACAGAATCAAAATCTGCATTTAACAAGATCCCCAGGTAATGTGTATACACACTGATTTTGCAGATGTGATTAAATTAATGATTTTGAGATGGTGAGAATATACTCAATTATCTGGATGGGTCCCATGTTATCATAAGGGTCCTTATAAGTGAAAGAGGAAGACTGAAGAGGCAGAGATGGGATGATGAAAGCAGAAGTCTGAGTGATGTGATAGCGGGTTTTAAAGATGAAAGGGAGCCAAGATCAGGGGACTGTGGGCAGCCTCTAGAAGCTGGAAAAGGCAAGGAAACGAATTTTTCCTTAGAGCCTCATGAAGGAACATGGCGCTGCTGACGCTTGAGATCCAGTGAGATCCAGTTTGGATTTCTGTAAAGCCATAAGTTTGTGTTGCTTTAAGCCACTAAGCTTGTTGTAAATTGTTACAACTGCAATAGAAAACAAATACAGATTGTTTTTTTTTCTAATTGATTTGAAGATGTTCTTTATGCGTTATGGATATTAATCCTTAGCCAGTTATATATGGAACAAATATCTTCTCCCAGTTTGTAGTGTGTCCCCACCCTTCATATTCCCCTAAGCCTCATTCACTTCCATCCTCAATTCTTGCTTAGCATGTCTGCAGTAGGACTCTTGGTTAACTTCCTTCTCCCAGACAATAAACAAAATAAAAAATAAACTATATGTTTTAGCAAGTGATAAGCGCTATGAAACAAAATTGAGCAGGCTGTAGGAGAGCTTGGGGTGAGGAAGAGCTGTAATTTTAAATAGGGCATGTCAGGATAGGTCTTACTGAGAAGGTGATATTTTATAGGGATTTAGCCATGTGGATATCTAGTGGAAGAGTATGTCAGAAAGAGGAAACAGTGCAAATGCCTTGAGACAGGCATGTGCCTGACATGTCGGAAGAGGAGTAACAAAGCCATCCTGGCTGGAGCAGAATGGGCTAGGGAGGGGAGGAAAGGGGGTTCAGATAACAGGTTCATAGGCCTTTGCCTAAGTAAGGACTTTGCTTTTTATGTTTGTGAGATGAGGACACTGAATGGTTTTGAGCAGAGGATTGACATCTAACATATTTTAAATGGATCACTCTGACTGCCATGTTGATAATAGACTGTCAGGAGGCAGAGGTGGAAACAGAGATTGGTTGGACACTGTTGCAGTGATCTGGGTGAGAAAGATGGTGGTTGGGACCAGGAGAGCAGCAGTGAGATGTTGATGTGAGAGGAGACCCAGGATGTGGAGAGTCAAGGATGGCTCCAATTTTGGCCTGAGAAAGTGGAAGAAACTACTCATTACTTGAGATGGGGAAGGCTGCCAAGTAGAACAGGTTTGGGGGGCAATATCCAATATTGCTTGGGACATGTTGGGTTGGAGGTGTCTGTTAGACATCCCAGGGATGTCAAGGAGAAAGACATTTGAGTCTGGAATTCTAGAGAAAGGCCTAGGTTGGAGATTAAAAAATTGAGGTGTTTTTGGCAGATAGATGGTGTATCAAGCCAGGGCAAGGTCATCAAAGAAATGAAGATGATAGAAAAGACAAGAGGAGCGCTTTCTGTAGTCACTCTAGTTTTTTTTTTTATTTTTTTAAAATTTTTTTTTCAACGTTTTTTTTATTTATTTTTGGGACAGAGAGAGACAGAGCATGAACAGGGGAGGGGCAGAGAGAGAGGGAGACACAGAATCGGAAACAGGCTCCAGGCTCCGAGCCATCAGCCCAGAGCCCGACGCGGGGCTCGAACTCACGGACCGCGGGATCGTGACCTGGCTGAAGTCGGACGCTTAACCGACTGCGCCACCCAGGCGCCCCTGTAGTCACTCTAGTTTTAAGAATTATTGGAGGGGCGCCTGGGTGGCTCAGGCAGTTGAGCATCTGACTCTTGATTTCGGCTCAGGTCTTGGAGTTTGTGAGTTTGAGCCCCACGTTGGGCCCTGTGCTGACAGTGTGGAGCCTGCTTAGGATTCTGTCTCTCCCTCTCTGTCTGCCCCTCCTCTGCTCTCTAAATAAAAAATAAATAAGTAAATAAGAGAATTGTTGGAGAGAGGATAAACCGGTGAGGTAGAAGGAAAACATGGAGAGTATGGTCTCCATAATGCAAGTGAAGAAAGTATATCCAGAGGGAAGGAGTGATCAACCTGGTCCAATGCTATTGAAAGGTTGAGTTAGAGGGGAACTGAGAATAACTATTAGGTCATTGATGACTTTGACCTTGACAAGAATAGTTTCAGTGGAGTGTGAGGGTGAAAGACTGCCTAGAGGAGTTTAAGAGGAGAAAGGGAGGAGAGAAATTATAGGCAGTTAGTACAGATAGCTATTTTGAGGAACTTTGCTCAGGCACGCAAAGAGAAATGGGGCAGTAGCTGGTGGGGGAAGTAGAATTGAGAATCTATTTTTTGAAGATGTGGGTTGACTCTTTCCTCAATACTCACAGCTTGTTGGAGGCCATGCCAGTCTATTCTACCTCCATGAACTCCCAGATTTACTTCTCCCTAGCCCAGCACCCTTGCACTGTCCGGCTCTTGTCATCTCTTGTCTGCTTTGCCACTGTGTGGTCCAGTGTACTCCTGCTGCCACCAGCTCAACCTGGAAGCCACTGGCTGCAGCTCTCTCTTATTGACTCTTTTCCTAAAAGGGGAACGTTGGGTGCTTGGAGGGGGAATGGATGCTGTTTGCCGAGCTTGAATCAGGGTCCCGGCAGGAAAGAGAGAACACACTCCAATTAGAATAATGTGAGAACTGAATAAAGGGACTTTGTCGTAAGGGAGTAGGCAGGGTGTAGGGAAACCACAAAGTGCAGTTTCCTGAGACTAGTAACTAGGGGTCTGCATTACCCTAGGCTTGAAGGTCACTGGAAGGAAGGGAATGGAAGATACCTATACTGGATGGAAATCTCTGTGAGCATCAAGAGAGTTTCCCCCAAGAACCTGGAAATAAGGGTGGTCCCTGAGAGTTAGAAAAACCCACCCAAAACAGGTGTGGGAGTAAATCCAAGATGGTTGGTCTGTGAATGTGTGACTGAGGTGTTTGGGAACCAACTAAAGACTAGGATCCTAGGTGGATGAGCAGACATCCCACTGATTGTATTAAGGGAGCTAATAAAGGTGAAATGTTTACAACGGTGTCTGGCACTAATGAAGTAGTTGCTGTTTTTAGGCCCAGCTTGAAGAGAGGCTATCTGAACCCAAGAGAGATCACAGAGAAGCAGTATCCCAAAAGCAGCTGGGGGAAACATACTTCAGCTCTGGTTGTAGGAGAGACAGGATAACCTGAATCCTTAAGCTCAAGGCTGGCCCTATTGCGGGGGGACAATATCTCAATGTTTCTTGGCTGAAAAACTTGTTACACCATCCCCTCTTCAAGGGGTTTCTAGATTCACTGAGCTAACCTTTCTGGTAACTGGGCTTTGTGAGGAGTGGCCCAAATTGCCTTGATCTATTGATGCAAAAATTCAGGTCTACCTGACAGTTGTATTTCTGTGCTGGTATGTATATAATTGTCAAATCACTTTGTTGTACATCTGAAACTAATATATTGTATGTCAACCAAACTTTAATTACAAATAAAAATTAAAAAAAAAATTAATACCTGCCCTTCTGGGGTTTGTACATAAGCCTTTATTCAGGTCATATGCCAGCCCTGCATAGGGAATTGGATCTACTCACTGCACCAATGAAATTGGGTTTTGGAGCCAGAGGCCTGCAAATCTCACCCCTCAAAATAGCCAAAGGTGCCACATTTAACAGCTCCACCTTATGCCAATTAATCTGCAACAAGTAGGAAGACAGAATGGAAGGTCTAGCTAGAAGGGGTAGGCAAGTTTCCAGGGCACAGCCAGGAAGAGGAGTAGGGGCTGAAGCCTTTGTCTCATCTTAGGTCCTCCTCCTCCAGGAAGCCTTCCTTGATCCTTGCTCCACCCAGGCTGGGGTAGGTGCCCTCCTATGCACATTGCAGGGTACTTGTCCCACTGGGTAGGGGAGTTATCTGTTTACTTGTCCCAACATATCTGAGCTTCTGGAATGTAAGGACAATGTCTTATTTGACTTTGTATCCAGGAGGCCTGATACAGAACTGATTACTCAGTTAATGTTTTCTTGGATGCATGATTTAATAAATGAGACAGACACAGAATAGACGAATTAAGGACAAGAGGGTGGACTGTAAACCCTAGAGGGGGGACACAACCTACTGCCTCCTTGTGTTGTAATCCCCAGTGCCCAGGACAGTGCCTGTTAGTGCCCAAAGTGTTCTGGATGGGCTAACCAAGGGTCAAATCCCCCTTGCCTCTTCCTGGAAGCCTCCGCGGACCACCCCTCTCTCCTTGCTGCTGATGGCCTATAGGAAAAAATCCAGTCTGCGTAAAGCATCACGGAACTGGGTCTTGCCTAAACTTGTTCCCTGTTGCTACATATGTAGGGTCTTGTCTTTCCCTTTGAAGGAAGTCTCCCATGTCAGCCCTGTCTGGCTAACGTAGTAGGACCTGTAGTGGCCAGTACCCCAGGCCTCTAAGGCTTCTTCCCAGAGGACGCCGCTGACTCCGGGGCCCACTCTGGGTCCCCCTCCGGAGAACAATCCCTAGGCTGCGCCAAGGCCCAGTGTCGCCCAGCCTCGCCGGAGTGGGGGTGGGGGAGGCAGCGGAGTGGGAGGAGGCGTCGGCGGCGGGTCTCCCTCCTAGCCCTCTTCCTTAACCCCCAACCCCGGGTGTCGGCTCTGGCGCCCTCCTCGCAAGCCCGCACTTCGCAAACTTTCGGAGTTTTCCTCCAGTTGCGTCACGGAAAAGGCAAGAGGGTGACCGAGCCCAGAAGGCGAGGCGGCGGCGGCGGCGGCGGCGGCGGCGGCGGCGGCGGCGCGGAGCGGAGCTCGAGCCCTTCGGGCGCTAGGTGTTTCCCAGCGAGAGCGGGCGGGCGGGGGTCTTGGGGGATCGCGGCCCCCTAGAGCGCTGGTCGCTGTCACCCTCCCACAGCCGGATCTGGGAGCGGGCGAGTGCGGGCGAGCGCCAGAGGGAAAGAAGCGAGGAGTAGGCGGGGGCCCCGGCGCCCGAGCCCCAGGCCGCGGGAGGGCGGAGCCGGGCCGTCCCTGCCCAGCCGGGACGCACGGAAGTGCTGTGGAGTTTGCCCAATTCCCCAGCCTGCTTTTCCTCCTTCCCTCCCTCTCCCCACCCCTCACACCCCCCCCCCCCCTCGGCTATTCCCTCCTTTCTCCGGACGCCACCTCCCGGAATCCCTTTTTCTGTTGTTTTGGAGCTAGCTTCTCGCTGGCGGCGCAGAGGGACTGCGAGTGTTGGACGCGGAGGCGGGCTGGGGGCTCAGCCCGCCGCCCACCGGCCGGAGCCCGCGGGGCAGAGCGGAGGACGGACGGCGAGCCGGCCGGGCGCACCATCTGCTCGCCGCAGCGCACTCCCCAAACTCCTGTTGAGTGTGTGCGTGCACGCCAGGGTTGGGGGTCTGTACGACCTGCGCGCCGGGACCGGGTACCGCGGGGATTACCTTTGGACGAGGTCCGTGGACTCAGATCAGGGTCAGCTTCAGGCTCAGAAACTGCTGAGGAAATAGGCAAACAAAAGAGGCCACTCAGCTAGTGGCCAGAAGTCGCCAGAGCGCCTCGTCGCGCCCCCTCCTTCCCTAGGGTGGGGGCCGGCCACTTGGGAGGCGGGGAGAAGGCTCCTGAACCGGCTGGGGGCTGGGGACTGGGTCTGGGGCCGGGGGCCAGGGCCAGAGCCGGGCCAGACCAGGCCAGGCCGCCGGGGTCGACGAGTTGGCGGCCTGTTGTGTAAGCCTCAGTCCTTGTTTTCCCCGGCCTGGCTCGTTGTGAAGCCGGACACATCCACCCTTGGACTAGATTCAAGAGGCTGCTGCTTTTCTCCATGCCCCTCTTGGATTTTCTGGATTTTTGAAAACCCAGTGGCCCAGGAGGAGGAGGAGGAAGGAGGAAGGAGCAGATCTACAGAGGAATGTGAGAGCCTCCCAAGGCCTGAGGAGCCAGAAGGAGCTGGGAGCCAGAGCTGCCCAGGGTTTCTGGAACGGTGGTTTCTGAGTGATTCTCTTCTATTTTAGAACATTGTTCCAGTGGAAAGTGTCAAGCGAATTCTTGCCCTCTCAGAGCTGATTTCTCCGAGTCACTTGACTTTTCTTCTGGGAGTGGGAGGAAGGAGAGACTCCCCGATCTGGGGTTGCCAAGGGAAGAGAGGAGGATTATGGACATGATCCCTCCCTGATCACAGGAGTGTGCTGGGAGACCTAATACTAATAGGGCAGTTAATGGGCAATGGGCATTGTTTTGGATAGTGGGAGGCTGGACAGCATCTGTGGGTGCTGAGACCCCAGCTTAGGTTGCTGACGGACTGAGTTGCTGTGACAGGCCTTGAGCTGCCCGTGCATTCTCAGTTCCGGGCAGGACCCTCTCCTCTTCTTTCTCTACCACGGGTCCAGCCATGGCACTGAAAGGCCGAGCCCTCTATGACTTCCGCAGCGAGAACAAAGAGGAAATCAGCATCCAGCAGGATGAGGACCTGGTCATCTTCAGTGAGACCTCGCTGGATGGCTGGCTGCAGGGCCAGAATAGCCGTGGTGAGACAGGGCTCTTCCCTGCCTCTTATGTAGAGATCATCCGTTCTGGTGCCAGCTCCAACCATGCCGACTATTCCAGCAGCCCAGGCTCTCTGGGCACCCAGGTGAGCTTGTATGACAGCTCCAGTGTGGCCAGTCCTTCCAGGAGTGGTGGTGGTGGTGGCTTCCTCTCGCACCAGGGCAGCTTCGAGGAAGACGATGATGATGACTGGGATGACTGGGACGACGGATGCACAGTGGTGGAGGAGCCTCGGGCCGGTGGGCTGGGCACCAACGGGCACCCCCCTCTCAACCTCTCCTACCCTGGTGCCTACCCCAGCCAGCACATGGCCTACCGGCCCAAGCCACCCCTGGAGCGACAGGACAGCCTGGCATCTGCCAAGCGTGGCAGTGTGGTGGGGCGTAACCTCAACCGTTTCTCGTGCTTCGTGCGCTCTGGGGTGGAGGCCTTTATCCTGGGTGATGTGCCCATGATGGCCAAGATCGCCGAGACATACTCCATTGAAATGGGCCCTCGTGGCCCCCAGTGGAAGGCCAACCCCCACCCGTTTGCCTGTTCAGTGGAGGACCCCACCAAACAGACCAAATTCAAGGGCATCAAAAGCTACATCTCTTACAAGCTCACACCTACCCACGCTGGCTCACCAGTCTACCGGCGCTACAAACACTTCGACTGGCTCTATAACCGCCTGCTGCACAAGTTCACTGTCATCTCCGTTCCCCACCTGCCAGAGAAGCAGGCCACAGGCCGCTTCGAGGAGGACTTTATTGAGAAGCGGAAGCGTCGGCTCATCCTCTGGATGGACCACATGACAAGCCACCCCGTGCTGTCCCAGTATGAGGGCTTCCAGCATTTCCTCAGCTGCCTGGATGACAAGCAGTGGAAGATGGGCAAACGCAGGGCAGAGAAGGATGAGATGGTGGGTGCCAGCTTCCTGCTCACCTTCCAGATCCCCACGGAGCACCAGGACCTGCAGGATGTGGAGGACCGTGTGGACACCTTCAAGGCCTTCAGCAAGAAGATGGACGACAGTGTCCTGCAGCTCAGCACCGTAGCATCAGAGCTGGTGCGCAAGCACGTGGGGGGCTTCCGCAAGGAATTCCAGAAGCTGGGCAATGCCTTCCAGGCCATCAGTCATGCCTTCCAGTTGGACCCCCCCTTTAGCTCCGAGGCCCTCAACAGTGCTATTTCTCACACGGGCCGTACCTATGAAGCTGTGGGTGAGATGTTTGCTGAGCAGCCCAAGAACGACCTCTTCCAGATGCTCGACACGCTCTCTCTCTACCAGGGCCTGCTCTCCAACTTCCCTGACATCATCCACCTGCAGAAAGGTAAGAGCCAGAGTGGGCAAGAGACCCTTGCTAAGTCTGCGCTCTGCTGGGCACTGGGGATATGAGGATGGCCTAGAGGAATGGAGCAGCCCATCTAGTCTTTCTGTCTCATTCATTCATTCATTCAACAGTGCGTCAAGCATCTGCTGTGTGGCTAGGTGTAAGGAGATATTATTGTTCCTGGTCAGCTCTGGTTGCTGACCTCATGAAGCTCGCTATTTACCTTTTGTTGTCCATTTGTTTGATCGTGCCTTCATTTTTTCTGTTTCTGTCTCATTTGCTCATCTATCCATTTATGTGCCGAGCCCGTCAAGGTATCAGGCTGAGTCTGGGAACGCGGAGATGACCGAGGCCCAGGCCTTGCCCTTGAGGAGCACACAGGCTTACGGGGGCCACAGACACAGATAACAAGAGCACAGAGTGGGGCCTGCCTTCCCGCTCCTCACAAGTTCCACTCCCTGCCCTTGTGGCTTCAGAGCCTGGTCTCCCTGCTGCATGCCCTATCTGTGAGCTCCCTGTCTGTGTGCGGGAGGCCCCCTGTCCCCGCTTTGCAGATGAAGAAGCTGGTGTCCTAGAAGAGTGGTTGCACAGGGAGTCCCTGGCTCAGCTGAGACTGTCCCTTCCTCCTTCGCCTCCCCAAGGACACGTCCCTGTTGGCCAATTCCCAAGCCCAGCTGTGTTTTCAGTTCTCATGGCCCCCCTCTGTGGGGGAGGGACAGGATGGGCCTCTGTCTGTTAATGTTGGGCTGTCAAGGAACTGCCAGGGAAGTGACTCATCTCGGGTCACCTAGGGGCACCCGGGCTGGTCTAGGGGAGGAACAGGGGTCCAGGGCACTACCCACATGGCCCCTCCAACTCCTCCTTCCTGAGCCTGGATTCTCTTGCCTGAGCAGTGAGTTAGGGGCTGACCTGGCAGGTGGCTGAGTCCTGGGGACCACAGGCAGGGCAGATGTCAGGAGAGAGGTGTGGTCCTCTCCGGGGCTGCTTGGTAACTCAGGAAGAACGTCTGCAGGGCGTGGGGCTGGCTCCCTGGCCCCTAGGCCCTGAGGTCAGGCCTGGCTTGGTGCTGAGTTTTCCTCTGGGTGGGGCCAGGAGGCAGACCTCTGGACTGAGCCTGGGGGACAGCAAACACTAAGCTCTGCCTCAGTATCCAGGAGAGTCAGGAGTAAGCCAGCCCTGCTCTACTTTCCCGGGAGATTGACTTCTAGAACTTATCCAGCTCCTGGGCTCCTTTCTCTTCTCACTTTCTCTTCCTGCTTTCCATCTCTGCCCTTTTTCCTCACCTCTACATTCCTATCCTCCTCCCCTCTTCTATCAGCTTCAGGAGACATGTGGGGACTGTGTCCTCTATCTGCTGTGTGTTCCTGGGAAGTGCCTTCCCCTCTCTGGGCCTTAGGTTCCTGATCTAGAAAACAAGGGAGGGTAGATCTAGTGAGCTCTCAGGCCTCCAAGGGGGTGAAGACAGGAGACTTCTGGGGAGGGTCTGGTGGAAAACAGAGTGATGCCTTAGAGCTGAGTCTGAGCTCTAGGGCTGGGACGTGGCTGGCAGGCTGGGGCCCAGTGGGGCAAGTGTTTCCCTGGGCGGAAGTGGAGCCACTCTCGCTGCTGTGCTACGGCCTGGGAAAGCTGGTTCAGCCAGCTCCTCGGATGGCATGTTTCTGTGTGGGCAGTGGCAGGGGAAAGCAGGGGCACAGTGATTAAACAGCTGCCCCTGTGCAGTTGCTGGGGACCTTGCCCTGGGCAGAGCTGGGGGGGAGGAAGGCAATCCCATACCCAGCCAGAGTTCCCAGGCTTGTACTGAAGCAGGAAGAAGTAAAGCTGGATGGGCTTTTCTGATTCTGGGGCAGGGAGACAGAGCTGAGAGGGCTTCTACCTGAGGTCTTTCTGAGAGTATGGGCCCAACAGGCCTCTGGGCTGGTGCATTCAACCTTAGGCAGAGGCTAACCCATCTTCTCTCACCCTGAGGACTCCTCCTCAATAGACCAAGCCCATTGGGCTTACTCTTCCTTCTTCTGGGCTTTGCATTGCTACTCCTAGGCCTGTGGTTGGGCAAGTTAGGGAGAGAGGCTTGGAATCTGGCTGAGACAGAATTGGGCAGGTTTGGGGGACCACAGCCTGATGGGGGGAGGAGGGGTTCCATGCTGGCAGTGTGGGTGGAACCCTTTCTCAGAGAAAGGAGCAGGAAAGTTGGGCCTTGGGTCCCTAGAATTCTACCTAGTCTGTCTGGACATCTGAAAGATGGCAAGAGTGTGGCAGAGGCCATGGAAGGAAGCTGATGGGAGGCTCAGGTGGGATCAGGAGACCAGGATTTGGACAAATGTTGCCTCTGAGATGACCGTGAGAGCGTTTTCTCCCCTCAGTGTCCACCTTAGTAAAATGGGTCATGGAGCCTGATTGGCACTGAGATGAAGCCCACCAGTCTGTCTGCCCACTGGCCCGGGCCCTGGAGCTCAGTCCAGGAGTCTCCTAAGAGGAGTAACCGTATAATTAACCATCTAAGCCAGGGAAGTTTTGGGGATGAAGGGGGCCCTAGTAATAGTTACCCTGGGATAAGGGGAAACAGTGACCGTCCAGGGCCCCTACCTGAGAGCCAGCCAGGGTAGGGCTATGTCCTAAGGCTCAGCACAAGCCAGGGAGGTTACAATAAGGTGGGATGATATGCAGAGCAGGAATTGGGGCTCAGGGGTGTCTGACTGCACAGCCCAGGCTGTTTCCCCTGTGCCTGACAGATGGGGTAAGGAGCTCCCCCAGGGATATGTGCATGAGCCAGAAGGGGAAGGACAAGGGGGGCTTGGGTGCTTTAGCACTGCTAACTCAGCTGGCATCCTTGCTGGGCCGGAAGCAGGCCCAGGGCTGCAGAATGTACGTGGAGGGACCATGGGACTCACAGGTTGGCCAAGGTAGAATGTCCCCTGCAGGACCAAGTGCTTGTCTGGGGGAAGAGTGGGTCCGAACTCTGTGTTCTGGGCCATCACCTAACCCTCTCTCTCCCTCCCCTCCTAGGCTTCCATAAATAAAGAGAATCATATTGCTACAAGCCCCCACCAGCTGGTTGTCGCTGTCACTGAGAAGCAGTCCGCACACGCTTGCGCATATATATCCTCTTGAGCTCTTATTCTGTCAGGTGCCATCCTAAGTGCTTTATACAGACGAGTTCAAGTTAAACCTCAACTATGCTATAGGGCAGGCACCATTATCCCATTTTTCCAAGAGTACTATACCACCAAGGGCAGTTGTCAGCAGCATCAGATCTGGTCTGGCCTGTCCCTTTTGACACCTGAGAAACCTCCAGCCCAGCAAGAGCAGTGGCTTGCTGGAGGTGACACAGCTGAGACTAGGACTCAGACCTCTTGTCCCTGACCTGGGTGGGGGCCGGGTAATTACCTCGAGAGGTGGGGACGAGATGGATTAAGGTAGGATCTTAGGAAATATGTCTGGGACCCTGGGGCTCTGAAGCTTCAGCCTCCTTTCCTGGTTCATAGGATCCGGCCTATAGGACACCTGCCAGGGCAGGAGGCTCCCCTGGGTCCTCAGCTCTCAGGTTGAGTCCTACATGGAATGTAGCAGGGATGCTAGACAGGCCTGAGCCCTGACTCCCAGCCTGTCTCTGGGGTACGTTAGTGTTAGCTGGTCCCGGCCCCAGATCTGAGTCACAGGGTGGAGAGGTGACAGAGAGCAGGGTGGGACCTCTGCCCCCCCCCCCCCCCCCCAGGCAGCTTTTGTCCCCCATCTTTGGCTCCCTGCCTGTCTGTGGATACCTAGCAGTTGCAGTAGATTTGTTTCTATTATTTGGGCCTCTGTCTCCTCATCAACAAAAGGAGCCTTTCTTTCCTCCAAGGCCAGAAAAGCCCTCTTGAATACAGGTCCACCCTTAGTGCACTGAGATTTTTTTCAGGCAGGTGGAATCCAGGCTAGTTAGTGTCTCCTTTTCAGGTAGGATCCTTGTCGTTGTCTGGGGGCCCCACACAAATGGGGTGGCTGGGTATGAACCCTCTGCAGTAGAAGCAGTATCCACTGAGGAGGGGTATGTCTGGGCCAGGCATCCCCCGTGTGAGGAGCATGAAGGAGGCTGGGAGCCCCTAGGCAAGTCCTCCTGTCAGGGCCTCGGTTTCCTCTGTACAGTAGTGGGGTAGGGGTGGGGGTGGAGGGTGGGCAGCTGGCATCTAGGGCCTCTTTAGCTCTGAAGTCTCTTATCGGGTCCTCATCCTGGGCCTTGGGCTGAGCCCTCTTCTGCTGCCCAGGTCTGGCCAGCGGGGCTGGAACAGGAGGCGGGAGGTGGCTCAAGGAAGGTGGCAGAAGGACTGAGTGGGTTGGGAACTGGTGACTGCAGAGTTCTTCTGAGTGCTGTGTGAGCGGCCCTGGAGATTCTCCAGACTTGCGACTGTCTACCCCAGATGCCATTATTAGCCAGTTAGCCGTGCACTTGCTAACTAATATGCAACTACTTGCATAACTGCTTGTTAACGACTCCTTCTAAATCCTTCTGGAGTTATTTCCAGCATGTAGAGCCCTGGGCCTGACATACAGTGAATGACCAAAAAAAGGGATCTTGAATGCATCGGACATCTTGAGTGAGAGTAAAAAGAGTACATCTTCAAGGCCCCTGGCATGCTGTTGGTGTGCCCTGGATGCTTTTGAAGTGCCCGGGGGTGTTCTCTCCTCCGTGCCAACCCTGCCCACAGCCTTACTCTTCTGCGCACAGTGGATTCCCTGCAGCCCCGCGAGGAGTTCGTGCCAGGCACAGGCGAACTGCCTCCTCCTCCCGGCACCTGTCCCCACTGCCTTTGATGCACAATTAGTCAAGTGCCTGTTAATTCAGAGCTGAAATTCATTCACCAACTGCTTGCTGATTCATTCAGATCTTCTAAATTGGATCCCCTGCCCAGGTTCATCCCCCGTCCCCCATCTGTCACCTGGTTATGACTAGGGCTTCCTCTGGTCCCTTTAGGCTGGTGTGGGGAGGGGCTGGGCCCGTTTGTGGGGAGACGCACACAAAAGAAAACTCCAGGTGGCCTGTGAGGTGCTGTTTTAGAATCAATAGTGTGATGGGGGTGGGGAGAAGCCTGGAGAGGGGTCCAGAGGCATTCTGCCTCGGTACTGGGGGAGGCTCTGGTGTGGGGGTGGCGCCTGAGCCTGTTGGGGAGCCTTAAATTGTGTGTAGAGATCTAGCAGGCGGAGGTGCAAAGGGAGGAAAGAGCAGGGTGAGTTTGATGAACATGGGGCCAATTCCCAGAGGGCCTCACAGCTAGGAGAATAGGCTTGGGCTTTGATCTGTAAGCAGTGGGGGCCGGGGGAGTGGGGAGGTTCTGGAGCTTTGAGTGCCCAGCTTGGCTGCTCTTCAGGTACCACGGAGAACCTCTGGGCCTGAGGTGGGAGCCCCTTATAGGAGTTCAGTGAGGAACAGGTTGAATCAGCTCAGCAGACATGTACCAAGTGAGCTCCTCCGTGGGCTAGGCTTTGTCCTGGGTGCCGGAGACATTGAGCTCACAGACCACAGGAAGGCAGGCGGAGCAGCCACAGGGTGGTAAGAGCGGGGCAGATGAAAGCCCTGGGAATGCTGGGAAGTACCTAATGTGGTGGGGGGAAGGCTTCCTGGAGGAGGTGATGTCTGAGCTGATCAGGAGCCAGTGTGAGAGACGATGCTTCTGTTGGATAAAGACAGCCCTGTCCTGGAACAATGTACAGCCAGCAGGGCTGTGACAGTCTGGGTGTTGTGGGCTGTTGGCAGTGCCCCAGGTTTGGAGGGGAGTTGAGCTGGATGGAGGTGAGGGTTTGGGGAGGGTTTGTCCTGGTGGAGACACCAGGTGGAGGGTGGATAGCGCTCATGAGGGGGCTCACGGAGGGTATAGGGAGCAAATGGGGGAGACCAGAGCCCTAACTTCCCTTGTCCTCCTCCACTGTGCCCGTGCCAGGCGCCTTCGCCAAGGTGAAGGAGAGCCAACGCATGAGTGACGAGGGCCGCATGGCACAGGACGAGGCAGATGGCATTCGTAGGCGCTGCCGCGTGGTGGGCTTCGCCCTGCAGGCTGAAATGAACCACTTCCACCAGCGCCGTGAGCTCGACTTCAAGCACATGATGCAGAACTACCTGCGCCAGCAGATCCTCTTCTACCAGCGGGTAGGCCAGCAGCTGGAGAAGACGCTGCGCATGTATGACAACCTCTGATCATGTGTACCTGGCCCCCACCCTGCCCCCGGGCCTGGTCGCCGCAGCGCACTCCGCTCTCTTGACCTCCCCACACCAGCAGTGGCTGGGAGGGGATGGGGTGGGCTTTGGAGGAGTCCTGGGTACCCCTGGGGAAGTCTCCCAGCCCTTAGAGGTAGGGGCACAGAAGGGGTGAGAGTGGGGTCAGGAAGCTTCTGGGCTGAGGTCTGGGCTGCTGGTCAGTTGCTTGAGGCCGGGCCACAGTCTTAGCCTCCCCTAGAACCTACAGTACTCACTCACCTGGCTACCACCCCCTCGTTCATTCAGCAGGCACCAGGGCCTGCTGCAGCTCCGGGTCAGATGCTGGGCACCCGGGACTGCGACATGCCTGCCCTCAGGGAGTCCCCAGTAGAGGTAGGGTCAGACACAGAAACAGATGAGGGCAATGCAGAATGATTGATGGTAAATAAGGGGTTCCTGGGAGCTTAAAGAAAGAACCACTCATTCTGTTGGTCAGGAAAGGCTCCATAGAGTAGGTGACATTTGAGTAGTATTTTGGAGAATGACAAAGACCTGCCAGACAGTAAATGGGGACAGTAGATGAGAGATGGGGTGGGGGGGAAGACATTCAGAAGAGAGGAATAGCATGGGCAAGGGTGTGGAGGAATGAAAACACCCCCTCCCTCCCACCTTTACTTTTCCCAAGTAAATTTCGTGCCCCCATCGGTTGAGATTCTGGACTGTGTGATGGAGGGGAGGGATCTTCTTGCTCCTGTGTCCCTGTCCCTGCCTCACCTTGTCCCCTCTGGAGGAGCTGCGGGCCAACTCCTCCTGTCTCCCCTCCACCTGCTGAGCCTCCATTACCCCTTGGCTAGGGGACCATGCAGCATCTTTACCCTGGGCTCAAGGTGCTGAGACAGGCCACTGACCCCAGGACGTTGGTGGCACCTTCCTGGAAAGGACACCCAGAAGTTACCAGATATTTGAGTTCACCAGCAATAGCTCTCCACATTCCGAGCAGGCTCGGCCCCAGGCTTCCAGGGTCCTCAGACCCAGTGACTCCCGGAACCCTTCCTGTGGCACAGAGGGAAGGCCAAGGGGAAAAAGACGGCTGGCTTTGCCCACTGCCCCAGAAGCCCCTGGGCCCGCACGCCCACGGCCAGCCTCACTGTGATGTCAGCCCCAGCTCCCTCCCTGGCCAGGTTGTGCTCTCTCCCACCCGTGTTTACATCCTCCAGGGGGCTACTCCTTCCCCCTAGGCCTGGGCATGGGCCAGCTGTGGGTTGGGGGAACTGATAGGTGCCACTGCTGGCCCCCCCTTGGGAGGTCATGGCCACTCCTGGCTCCTGCTGCTTGATCTTTTTTCTTTCTTGTTTTCTTGATAAACCTTTTGCAATTAAGATAACAAAAGCATGGCTTTTTTTGTTTGGATCCTGCAGGGATTGAGTGTGTGGGGAGGATGGAACCCTAAGTTTCCCTGGGAGCTATTGGATTATAAGGTTATGTTGGGCACAAAACCTCTAAAATTTGGGGGAGGACTGTGCTGGTGGCAGGTGCTGGCTGGGGAGCTAGAGGTGGCCATGGGCCCCAGCCAGACTCACACCCCTCCCAGACCTCACTCTCCTCATCTCTCAATGGGTGGAGTCCTGCTAGGGTTTGGCTGTGCTCTGTGATTTCAGACTGAGGGTTGCCCGAGGAAGGGATAGGAGGCCATGCCCCACACAACCTAATTGTTCCTCTCCCCAGGGAGGCATGCTCCAGCTTTGCCCCCCAGGAAAGCCCTGGTCCAGGAGAGGTGGAGGGGACTCAGAAATTGTGTCCTTCCCAAAGAGTCCTGGGTGTCCAGGCCGGGGGTGGCTTCCATGCTGGAAACCAAGGAGGTCCTCCCCAGCGGCGCCCTCAGCGGTTGTCCCAGTCAGTATGAGCAGGAATCAATGGGAAGGAGGGCAAGGGGGACTCGGTGGAGGGAGGGCTGGTAGGTTCGGGGCCTCAAGGGAGGCTTTGGCCAGGCCAGGGGCCCAGGGAGCTTGTGGCAGTGAGAGGGGGGTAAGGAATGGCCAGCGCAGTGGGGAAGGGCAGCAAAAGCTCTCCGTTCAGGGCAGAGCACCCTCTGGCCCTCGGTCAAAATTAGGTTCAGATTTGGGACTTTCTGTGGAATTTTCCCCTCCCTCCTCCCTGCCCTCCTTCCTTCATTTTCCAACCCACCCAAGGACCTTCCCGCCCTTAACCTCTTCACAACTTGACCTCCAAGCAGCCTTCTGTAGAGGGAACTCTGACCACAATGGGGGAGTCTCCTTACTGAGGCCAGTCTGGGTAGGAGTGGTGGGAATGCCTTTCTTAACCCACAGTGCCTGGAAAGTCCCCTGTTCGTGCTTCCTGCCCTGGGAATAGCACAACCCTCTTGTGTCCCTTTCTTTAGAGGGGGAGCCACCTCCCATGCCTCCCAGCCTTAGGGTGAGGGAAGCAGTCTGACATTTTTCTCAGGAGGGGCTTGGACCTAGGAGGAGAGTCCAAATGTGAAGTCTTGGGACTGGCCAGGTCTATGCTGTAGGCATCCTGAGATCTCTAGGCTGGGGCAGGCCCATGTATAGTGGGGAGTGAGGATGTCCACAGCCATTCTCTCTGTTTCTTTCCCGTTTATTTATTTTTTGGACAGAGAGAGACAGAGCATGAACGGGGGGAGGGGCAGAGAGAGAGGGAGACACAGAATCGGAAACAGGCTCCAGGCTCTGAGCATCAGCCCAGAGCCCGACCGCGGGGCTCGAACTCACGGACCGTGAGATCGTGACCTTGCTTGAAGTCGGACGCTTAACCGACTGCGCCACCCAGGCGCCCCCTCTCTCTCTGTTTATTTATTTCTCTGTATAGCTTGAGGTACTGGGGGTGGGTGTGGTGTGTGTGTGTGTGTGGGGGGGAATTTGAGATGGATCTGGGCTGACTGGATGCCCTTTCAGCAGGGCCCTGGGGGACCGGTAGGGGGGGTTGGGGGAGCATCCTGGTGGTGGCAGAGGCTGCTGGCTGGCCTCGGTCACATGCCAGGCAGATGTTCCAGACTGAGCTGGGCCCAACTGCCTCCAATTCCCTCCCTCACTTTTGCTCTGAGGGGGTTGGAGAACAAGGCCCTCTTTCTGCCCTGGGCAGCTATCAGGACCTAGGGTGGGGGTGATGAGCCCTGATCCCTGGTCTTGGCCCAGCCCAGGAAAGGAGTTTGCTTTGTGGCCACATGTGGGGGTTGGGGATGGAGGCAGCCCTCAGATCCTGCATCCTGGCTCCCGGGACACACCGGAAAGGCCATGAACTGCTATGCCACGGCAGTGCCACGACTGGAGCAGAGCCAAGCCTGCGTGAGGCAGGCCGACAGGTAGTTCCGGATCCAGCTGAGCACCCCTCCTCCTTCCCGTGGCACTGCCATGTAGCCAGCCACATGTCCACGTGGTCGCAGGTATAGTCGCCTAACCCAAAGCAGGTGCAGCCACGTGCAGCCACATACCCTGCCCACAAGCATGTAGGCTACCCCTGGCCATATGTACACGTATGCAGTCATGTGCTCACACAGTTTCACTCCCAGCCACGGTGCCACACGCTGTCACACATTCACAGCCACATCCACACGTGGGCCACATCCACACACATGCCATAATCCCTTCACATAGCCATACCCCACCCTCACTCACGGTCACACCGCCGTCCTACCCTCGCAGAGCGACACGCGCAGGTACTCAGACGCACGGCCCCAAGTTACACACGCTCATAGCAAAGGTGTCACACAGGTAGCTGCTTCTAGACTGCACCTGCACCCCCTGCTGGGAGAGCCAGTGGCATCACCCATTGTACAGACAGGAACTCGAGGTCTAGCGATCGGGCTGCCGTGTCACCCACGGGGGCCAGAATGTATTCAAGGGCCTGAGCTTAGCTCCCAGTAGCCCTGCGGCCAAGTCCCCAGGGCCAGTCCCTACTGCCTCCATTACCCCCTGGCTGAACCCACCCAACAAAGCTCCAGGCATCTCCTATCTCTCCAGCCAGAGCTGAGGCTGCAGCGTCCATATGAGCAAGAGCCAGGATGCGGTGGGCAGGGCCCAGCCCTGGGCGGGAGAAACATTCCTGCACCATCTCCTCCCCAAGCCTGTGAAGACGGCCCGCCCTGCCTGCCTGCCCGCTGACTCAGGCCTCCTGGAGCCAAGTCTGCTTGTCCCCAGCCCCCCACCAACCTGCTTCCCTACCAGCTCAGCTCCAGCGCGCCTCTGACGGCTGGGGTAGGAGACCATGAGCCCTGGCCAAAAGACCATGGGGAGAACTAAAATTTACCTCCCCAGACATGCTCAGAAGGGCTGATTGTGAAACCCAGTCCCAGGGTTCAGGATAGTTTAACACAAAGCCTTTTTTCCTTTGGCTTGGTTTTTTGTTAGTCAAACCCTAGTGCAGTCCAGGCTGTTTAGAAAACAGAGTCTCCCATGGCTGTGGCCTCCTTGGTCCCCACAGCAGCCCTGGGAGGCGTCATTATTCCATTTCACAGACGAAGGGACTGAGGCCTGGCCGGAGGGAGGATGGGGCCGGGCTGGGATCACACCCTGAGACCAAGGTGGAGCTGGACTCGAACCCAGCTCTCCGACTTCGTTCCTCAACGTCTTGACTGACTCACTTAGGTCTGAGGGAAAAGGAGCTAGCAGAGCTCCGCTCCACAGGTGAAAGAATGGGAGCTGGCAGATCCAACTGCTGACATGTGATAGGGGCTTGTGGGTAGCGTGAGTCCTGCCAGCCCACAGGGACGAAGAGGCTACAGTGGCCTGCACGGTGGCCATGGCATTGACCCAGGACCTCCGTTTACAGATGAACGTGTGTGAGGAGCATCACTTCATTTCTCTGCAACTGACTGGAATTTCTTTTCTTTTCTTTAAAAAGCATTTTTTTTTAATGTTTATTTTGAGAGAGAGAGAGAGAGAGAGAGTGAGTGCAAGTGGGGGAGGGGGCAGAGAGAGAGAGATACACACACAGAATCCAAAGCAGGTTCCAGGCTCTCCGAGCTGTCAGCACAGAGCCGGACGCTGGGCTCAGACTCCTGAACCAAGAGATCATTGACCTGAGCCGAAGTCAGACATTTAACTGACTCAGCCACCCACAGGCGCCCCCTTTCTTTTTTGCTTTCTCTTTCCCTCACATGATAGAACAGGAATCTCAAGTCAGTTGGGGACCCCTCCTTTCTGCTGGGATGCATATAAGTTTTGGGAATGGCACTTTTCAAGACATGGGCAGGCCTCTGGCACTTTGAATTTTAGAGGCTGAATCCCACACCCTATCACACACATGAAAATTTGCCTGTGTTCCACATTAAAGGTCATTCATTTCTACTCTTTCAGTTGGGTTCAGTTTGTTACTTGGCAATGTCTTCTTGTCTCATAGGAATAACTGTATGAATTTTGATTTTGTCTTTTTGTGTCCTGCTTTTTTTTTTTTTTTTTCCCTGCAAATGCTGTTGTGGGTTCTTGCAGACTCTCCTGGACCATGGCACTGGGCCTGTGGTGCCCACCGTGGTCCTAGATTAGCATCAGACCCTCTGGTCATCTCCTCCACCCACCCTCTGTCTTCCCACCTTGTCCTTTGATCCCATCATGAGGCCTCTGTGGGTCTGGCCTTTGGTCTGTTTTGAGCACTCAGGGCTCCCTCAATCATCCTTATACCTGTGGACCTCAAGGAACCTCAGGGGGCTGCAAAAGTCCCTTCTGTGGCCTGTGGTCCCCTTGAGGCTCATGGTCAGCATTCCACACCCCCCACTGTGCACTCAAGCACAAGAAGCTTTGGGAGGCTCTACAGATTCCTATGCAACCCTTTGTCATCTGAGGTCTGGCTGCCTCCTTGGGGCTCTACCTGGAAGAGGTCCAAGCCCCTGCTGCTCCTGGATCTCCCAGCTTCTGGGGCTTTACCCTCCCCCAGCTCAGGCAGCACCGTGGACACTGGATGGACATATTTCGCAACCACCCTGCATGCAAGAGATTATCAACATCATTTTACAGACCAGGAAATGGGCCCAGTGAGGGAGGTGCTGGAATAGCCGAGCTGGTGTGAGATGGTAGCCAGGTCTGGGCCACCTGTGCTGGGAAGCCAACGATTGGTGCCTGAGGGAGGAGTTAGCCTCCTGGAGGCACCTGGGGCTCCTCTGGGCTGACCTGATCCCCCTGGCTGCTATTTTGTCAGGAGTACAACAGGCGGGAGTAGTGGTGAAGCTCCACTCCACAGCCCTGCTGCCCCCAGATAGCTACAAGTCCCCTGTTTCCTTTCCCTCCACCAGCCAGAGACAGGACCCTGGTATTGGGTGAGCGGCTGAGCCCTAGAGCAAATCCTACCCTTCACGTCCTTATTCGAGGGATGTTTCTTAATTGCTTCCTGCTTCCATTTCTCTATTTATAACAGGAGTCGCAGATGGCTGTTAGGATTACCTGAGCAAACGCATCAGCTGGCAGTGCCTGCACATAGCAAGTGTCCAGTAAGGAGGGGCTGGGATGACCAGCCTCTGAGCAGAGCCTTGAGGGGACCTAGAGAGAGGCTGGGCCAAGAATATTGTTACCTGACTTCATAAGTGAGAGAACTGAGCGAGCCCTCTAAGGCCACACAGTAGGTAGATGGCAGGGCTGGGCCTGGGACTAGGCCCCCTGACCACCTCCAGACCTTGAGCCTTGCCCCACGTTGCCACCACGTCTTCACGGGAGCGGTCCTCCTTGGGGCTGGCTGACTGTCGTGGTATTTGTCAGTCCAGGGCAGGAGGAGTTCACTGGGCTGTTCGTTGGTTGTCACGTACATCATCACACACAAGAGAGCATGGCCCAAGAGTTAAGAGATGCAGGCTCATGTCAGGCCTTCCTTGGATGGATTCATCGGGCAATCTCAGGCAGGGTCATGGCTCGGTCTCAGTTTTCCTCAACGGATGTTAACAGTTGTCACAATTACACGGGGCACGACTTCACGAGTGCGGGCATTGTCACTGCTCTAGGTGTGCTGTGTCCTTGAAGCCACACGGGCCAGCAAGGCAAGGGTGCGGCCAAGTGCCCAACAGCTAACACTGAATGGCTGCTGTGTGCTGCTAGGTGCTGGGCGTCGGGCTAAGTGGCTCCCATGAGTTATCTAATTCCCACAACTGTCTGGAAGGTGAGAATGATTGCCAACATTCCCAGCAGACGGAGGCTCAGGGGCATGGAGTCACCTGTGTGAGGTTGTACAGCTGCTCACGGCATCGCGTTGAGGCTGAAGTCTGCCTGGGCCACACTGTACCCTTCCAAGGTGGGCAGGCTGGGGGCAGCTGTCCTGCTGGAGAGTGAATGCACTAGTGCTGGGGAACGGAGGGGAGCGGGGAGATGGGTGGTAAGTGGCAGGCACTGGGTGTTGGTGGCTGTGTGCCTTCAAGTTAGCAGGTGGAAAGGCAGAGGGCTTGGCCCACAGAGTGCACAGAGCAAATATTTGTTGACTGATAGTTTTCTGTAGGGCCTCCGGCTGGAGAAGGATCTGGCCACGGAGAGTGGGCTGGGCAGATGAAGCCAGGGATAGGGAGCTGGGGGTCGGGGACAAGACTCAGGTGTCTGGGAAGGAACTGAGTCAGGAGCCTCTTTGCTTGAGGGGGCCAGTATGGCGGGTGAGAGTTGGTAGGGAAATGCCAGGACTGGGTCTTGTGAGTGCCAAGGCTGAGCCGGAGAGTGGGGGGGCCCAGGCCCTGGGGCTTTTATGTTGGGGTAGGGGGGGCAGGCAGAGGATGGGGATGGGGTCTGCGCCCTGCACCCGCTATCCCAGCTGTGTGCATCCACCTGTGTGGTCACCGAGTGCCTGTCAGCATGTGTGCCTGTGCTTGCGTGTGGGTCCCCATGGTGGCACCCGTGCCCGTAGTCATTCGGCCACATGTGCTTTTCCCCCGTGCTCCCCAGCCTGGAAGAGCAACACCTCTCAACCTGAAGCTCAGGCCCAGACTTGCAATTGGGCTTAACTTCTCTCTTTCACTCACATCCACATCCATCCACGAGGCAAAGCCTTGTGAGCTCCTCCAAAGAGATCCTGAATCTGACCTGTGTCACCATCTTACTGGCCAAGCCACCATGATGCCCGCCTGGAATCACTGTGGTAGCACATCACTGTGGTAGCCTCCAAGCTGTTCTGCCTTCTCTACCTTTTTCCATCCTCCTGATGGTCCAGTAGAGTCAGAGCCATCTCTTAAGACCATATTCTAAATCAAATCATGTCCGACCCTGCTTTCAACCTCCAGGGCTTCCTGCCGTTCTTAAGTAAGCCAGATTCAGATTGCTACCACAGCCCACAAGGTCCCTTCTGATGGAACCTTGGACACCTGTCCCTTTGGCCACATAACTCCAGACCCACTGTACTCTTATTCCTCACCTAAGCCCAGAATGCTTACGGCCTCAGGGCCTTTGCATTTGCTGGTCCCCTCTGTCTGGAATGGTCTTCCTCCCAGATGTTTGTGTGGTTTGAACCTCAGTTAATTTCGAGTCGTTGCTTCAAATGTTACCTCTTTGGACGAAACCATCTCTGACCATCTAATAAAGAGTCTTCCTAGTCCTAGCGCTCTGTCCCCTTGCCCTGCCTTACTGTTCTTTGTTTTACTTATTATCAATTGGCAATTGTATGCATTTGTGTTTCAAGTGTATACAAAAATAGAGAAACTAATATGATGGATCCCCATGTGCCCATACCATAGCAATTACCAACCCTGGGCCAGTATTTTACTCCCCCACATCCCTTGCTTCCAGCAAACGCCAGACATCACAAATTCTCATCTGCAAATAAATACTTCTGTGCAAAGTTAGATTTTAAATATATCTGTTTGTTAGAAGGCAACCTTCGGGGGAACTGGCGTTTGTCTTGTTCACTGCTGTATCCCCAGTGCCCAGGATGGCGCTCAACTCACAGCAGGTGACTTGGGATGTCTGCAGGGCTATGCCTCAGAACCCCCTTGTGTGGGTTCTGGTTTGCATAGGTCAACCGCTGTCAATTGAGTGCGTCTGCACGTGCCTATGTACACTGATGCATGGGGCAGTCCTGTGAATATGTATGTGCGTGCACGTGTGTGTGTTGCAGCGGCTGGTGGCCAAAAGCATGCTTCCTCCCTGACATCATCTGCACATACCACCCCCCTTGCCCCCCAGGATCCAGGGACTTGCTGTGGGGAGTATTTCCCTCTTTCTCAGCAAGGCATGGCATAAGAAAGGGTGGGAGGGATGCATGCACCAGTCCCTGCTCATTCCTCTGGAGGGCTGGGTTTGAGGCCAGTGTGGCCTGGAGAGGCCCTCATCCTCCTCTGGCTGGTAGGAGGCTGTGCCATCCCAGGCGGTAGAATAGGCAGCCTCCTCCCTCCTGGGCACTGAAGCCCAGCCCAGTTGGGCTGGCATCAGCTGGGCAGGGGTGGGGTAGGTATGTATGAAGGGTGGTGGTATCCCAACCTGGCTGACGCCTGAGGCTCCTAGGGTGACCCCTGGGTAGTTGGGCAACTGAGCTCACTCACCTGGGTGAGAGTTCTGACCCAGGGGCTCAGCAGTCACCCAACCCCCACCCCGGTTCTGCATCTTAAAGGGTTGGCCCTGGCAGGAGGGCAGTGTGGAAGGACATGCTTCCAGCCCAGTACCAGGTTTACTCAGGGCAGCTACTCCCTATCAGACTGTGAATTGCACGGGAGCTTCTCTCAGCCTGATCCCCAGAGCCCCTGTCTGCCCCAGGGCCAGTCTCCTGTCCCTCTGGCTCTACACCATCTTGCCCTCCCCCATCCCTGCCCCCTGCTGTCCCCCGCCCACCCCGTCTTGTTTGGCTTTAAGCTTGGCTCTCCCTGTTCTTCAGGGCACAGCCCAGGCTCCCCCACTTCAGGAAGGCCCTGTGTTCTGGCCCTCCCTGGGCCCACCGGGCCCATCCTCCCTCCAGCCCTGCCCTCCTCCACCGCCCTCCTCCACTGGACAGGGAGGTTCAAGTGGGACTCCTCCCTCTTGGGTCCAAGGGGTCAAGCCTCCTCCAACTTCTTCCAGATCAATGGGGTGGGGTGGAGGAAGGGAGGTCAGAGTGGCTTGTACCGAGAACTTGACCCCTTGCTGCACACCTCACTCTCCTTACCAAAGTCCAGCAAAGGAGAATGTCTTGATGTCCCTCTTTTCCAAATGGGGAATGCATTTGGCCTTCCAGGACTGAGCATTTGTTTAGCACTTACTATGTGCCAGGCACTGTTATGGCCGTAATAAATTATAGTAATAACAGTAATGTCAACTTCGAACATTTATTAAGCTTCTGCAATAGGATAGACCCATATGTTAGGCAATTCAATAATAACCACCATTATAACAGCACTAATAATAATAGTCAATATTTATTGAGCATTTACTATTGTGCCTGGTGCTGTTCTAAGAGCTTTGCCACAACACTGACCCTTTGAAAAGCAGCCTTGGTCAGATGCACTGTTTTTTGTTTTTTTTTTTTTTTAATTTTTTTTTTTTCAACGTTTATTTATTTTTGGGACAGAGAGAGACAGAGCATGAACGGGGGAGGGGCAGAGAGAGAGGGAGACACAGAATCGGAAACAGGCTCCAGGCTCTGAGCCATCAGCCCAGAGCCCGACGCGGGGCTCGAACTCACGGACCGCGAGATCGTGACCTGGCTGAAGTCGGACGCTTAACCGACTGCGCCACCCAGGCGCCCCAGATGCACTGTTTTGACAGGTTCTAATTCAGGCAGAGGAGTGGAGCCTCTGGCTAACCACACAGGATTCACGGCAGTAGGAACTGGGAAATGGGCAGAAATGAAGACAGGAGGCGGGACTGAAGGCAGAAAGCAGGTAACAAGCTCTCCCAGGCCTGGCTCTGTACTTTCTAGGGTCAGATATCCCATCCACAGGTGGGTGGACTTCTACAAGTTCATTGGGTAGACACAATCACCATCTCTGCCCTCCCTCCTTCAGTTCATGGGTTCTGTCCCCAGACTGAGGTTCTCAGGCAGCTCATGGGGCAGAGGGGCTGAAGTTCTGGGGCCTGGAACCTTCTTGGGGTCCAAGAACCCTGCCCAGTTGCCTAGTCCAGGAGCCACACCCACAGGGCAACCTTCCTAGCAGGGCTGACTCAGTAGGAGCCCTTCCACCCTGACTCACAGCCTTCCAGGAGTGCTCAGGCTTCACCAGCCTCGCCCACCTGTCTGCTTGCTCACCAGGCCTTTAGAAGAGGCTACACCTTCCCCAACAAGACCCAACAGGGTTCCTTCTGCTACTCTCTGGTTCTTGGAGGGCTCTGCGCTGGCCAGCATGTCTGGCGTCTCTGACCCACACACTTGCCCTGATGCCTCTTTAGGTGCTAGGAATCCCACTGCTGAAAGATGCATCTTTGGCATCTGGAAGGGTTTCAATCCTCCAGGAGGTATGCTGGGTGATTAAGGTGAGTCACTCCTCTAAGGTTGGGGCCCTGAGACCTCTGACTGAATGCGGGGTCCTCTAGGGGCACCCATGGCTCGGCTCTGCTCTGTGCCCCTGAAGGTTGGGATCAGGTGAGCCCTGCAGTGGCAGGAGCAGCTGGCACAGGGGCCAGTGGATCCTGGAGGTTCTGACGAGGAGCTGTAGTGACAGGGGAAGGCTGAGTGTAAGGGGGTTCTGGGTTGTGTTCTCCTCCTGTCCCATTCAAACAACTTTGATTCTATCGGTGGCAGGCTCCCACATATGATTTGGTTAAAGTGTTCTGCCCATGGGCTTCTGAGCGGAGAGACGCCAGGTATCTGGTGGGGAGGAAGCCATGGGTGAGCACGGAGGAAGAGAAGTGAGTGCTGAAGGGTCTGGCAGGGACAGATTAAACCAGCGCCTTAGGAATTTAGGGCCTGGGGCCAGGTCCGCCTGGGCCCTGGAAGGGGTCTAGGGGCCAGAGCAAGCAGTTGGGAGCCCAGCCAGCATTCCTGGGGATGAGAGAAGCCAGGGGAACCAGATGGGAAGCCAGGAAAGAGGGGTCTGGGTGAGATTGGTGGTCAGAGACTTTTTGGCCTGTGGGAAGAGAGGAACTATATTCTGGTAATAGATATCTACTGAACATCTGCTATATACCTAGCCCTGGGCCAGGCTGGACACTGCTCTGATGGGCACACAGCATTGAACTATATTTACTGCAAGGTGTGGAGGGCCGGGGGCCTCAGCAACCTGGGAGGGGAGGGGAGTTGGCCCTGAAGGCACTCAGCACCAGGGCGCCACACAGCCTGGGGGCCACAGCTAGCATTTGTTCTGGGAGCCAGAAGGGACAGTTAGTGGTCCAGCCCCTCTTGCTCCCCAGCCCTCTGCAGGACAGGATGGGGTACTCTGGGAGGTGCATCCCCTCCTTCTTGATCAGGCCTGGGCAGTAGCCTGGCAGGCAGTTTCTTTCCCCCTCTCCTGCCGGCTGCTGCTGCTGCTCTACTGTGGGGGAGACCCGATGCACTGACTGGGGACCTTGGCTGGACCCTTCCTTTTGTCTCTCCCCCTGTAGGTGGAACCTGGACAGGTGGGGACGGGGGTACTAGCTGGGTTGCAGAAGGCAGGTTGGTAGGGGCTGCTGCACTTTCTGGGACCTGTCTGTGGGAGATAGGGTGGGAGTGGGCTGCTTCCGCAGACCCTCCCCACTGGATCAGACCTGGCTAGCCTGGCCCTCCTCTGCTTCCCTCTTGTCCTGAGTGGAGGCTCCTGGAGCAGGAACCCCCACATCAGAGCCCTATCTGCCCAGATCTGTGGGGCAGAGGTCCCAAATGGGTACTTCAAATGGGTGTGGGGAAGAATGGACAGCTTGAGGTGGAAGACAAAACTCTGGAACTAGATCATGTGGTCTGACCTGTTTCTAGCTCTGTCATTGACTGACTGTGATCTTGGCCTGGTCTCTGCCTCTTGCAGCTCAGTTTCTCCAATTGAAGTTGAGGGGGATGACTTAAGTCAATGTGTCTTAAACTTTACTGGTTGGGTGTCTAATCACCTGGACCTTGTTAAAATGCAGGGTTTGACTCAGCAGATCTGGGGTGAGGCCTGAGAGTCCTCATTTTTCTTTTTCTTTTTTAAAGATTTTTATTTTTAAGTACTATGTCCACCCAGCGTGGTGGACTCATAACCCCCAGATCAAGAGTTGCATACTCTACAGACTGAGCCAGAATTCACAGTCCTCATTTCTAAGAAGCTCTCAGGTGCTTCTGATGCTGCTGGTCCATGGACCCACTTTGGGCAACAAAGGCTTAGACAACCCATCTAGTTTGGGCCTTCAGGACCCAGAGACTGGGTCACTTGGTCCCTCTCTGACCTCACAAGGCATCAGAAGGAAGCCTTGGGATTAGCTCTAGGTTTTGGGCTAACAGAGCTGGCAGTGCTCAGGTTGGTGGGGCACGGGGCACCGCCAGCTGAGGCTGCATTTGGGTAGACAAGTTCTTTCTTGGTCACTGGTCGATTTAACCAAGGGCTACCTTTGTCTGTAGGGGGTCTTAGAACATCTGCCTTGTGAAGGAACACAGCACAACCCACAAATTATCCTGGTGGCCCTCGGAGGAGCCTGCATCCTTTATGAGGACAGCAGCTATCGGTTAAATGCCGTACCTCGTTACACCGAGATAGGAAATGTGACCAGGAGGTAGTTGGGCATGCTTAGCTTTAGCAGCTGCATGGCTGCCCCTTCCATGGAAAGACCCGACACACTCTATGGAGAGAAGGAGGCTGATAGAGCAAGGTGCCTTCCCACTCTGGGCTTCCCCTTACCAGCCAGTTGACACGGCTGGGTTAGGGCACACATCGTGGTGTGGTAGTTACTTATTTGCATGTCTGGGGCTCTTCAGGAAGGGGTGGGTGGATTCCTTTGTGCATCTCCCACAGCAGTTTTGGCACAAAATGCCCTTGCCAATGCCTGACTAATCCTAGCGGTAACTATACAGAGATGGTATTAACTACCACGGAGCCTCGGGGAGGATAAGGGCTGTGGAGAGAGGGGTCCAGCAGGTCTGGTTAATGTCCTGGCTCCATCCGTTTGCCAGGGCATCTTCACACGTTATGGCAAGGAATGGGAGACCCAACCAGAGAACTCTGGGGGCTGCCCAGGTACCTCCATCCCTTTAAGATCCTGAATCTTCAGGGCCCAGAGGAAGATGCCAACACCCCTGGCAGTTCCCATTGGTCAGGAGAGGTGCAGGGCAGGGTCAAGATCCATTTTTCTTGCTTTCTATTGGAGGATGATGGTTCCAGCTCGGTGGATTCTACAGCTGTCATAGCAACTGTGGGCCAGCTCCTAGCATGAGGGGAGGGGCTCAAAGGGAGCCCTTTCTTTAGCATCTAATAGGCTAGACCATTTAGGGTGGTGGGCAGGACTTCTAAGCTAGGGACCCTAGGAACTAGGCCCTCTGTCAATCCCTACCCTGCTTCCCACACCCCCTCCACCACCACCCCTCCCACTGTGGGTTCACTTCTTGGCTCTGCTGATGTCAGCTTGGGTCTCTGGATGGGCAGGGAATCCTAGCCCTTGGTTCCACATGGCCAGCTCTGGGGACTGTTGGGAGGGCCACAAGTGAGGGGTACTATCTCCAGAGTTTGTGTGTGCAGCTGTATATATTGTGTGGGTGTATGTTATTATGTAGGCAGGTATTTATGTCTGTGTTGTGTATCTGAAGGTCTAAAGGTACACAGCTGTTTGTACAAGTGCAGCGTGTGTGTGTGTGTGTGTGTGTGTGTGTGTGTGTGTGTGTGTGAAGAGGGTCAGAGGCTCCCAGACTTTCCTAACACTTGTACACAGGCTGGCTCCTTAAAGCTAGGCGATAGTGAGTTATTTTGCAAAGTGGATAGCAACGCTTTTAAGTCTTGGGTGCATATCTGAAATCTGCAAGGGATTTGCATAAATTGAGGCTCCACATTTAGATTGGGTTCCAAGTTTGGGATTCCAGTGAAAGACCCGCTCCCAGGTCCTCATGGAGCTGCTTGCACTATGCCCTGGGTGCCAGCCCGCTGTCCAGCACAGGCTTAAAGGAGCTGGAGCAGTGTCAGCTGGTGCCAGCTCACTGGGGGCAGGGCAGGCTGGGCTGAGTGAACAGAGAGGGTGTCGTCAGTCCTCTGGGGGAAATTGGAGATAAGGCCAGATCCTGCCTGGCGGGTCTGTCACCCTTGTCTCAGCTTACACTCCCAGGGAAACTGGGTGGAGACTGGCGCCAGATATTAGGGCCCTGAGGATCTGGCCCTGAGCTCCAGGAAGAGGCAGGGAAGAACGTGGGGTGTGGTGTGGAGACACCCTTGGCAGGGCCCCTGTGTGAGGCTGGCCTGAGGGGTGCTGGAGAGACTAGGTTGTAAAAGGAAGCCAGGGCAGGATTTTGAGCCTCTGGTGTAGAGGGATCTCTATGGGGGTCCCTCTCTATGGGTCCTGGCAACTTCCTTGGGGGCAGACTCTTCAGTGTGGCAAGAAGAGCTGGCTGGGCCTCAGGGTCTGGTCTAATCTAATGCTGCTTTTCTGTGTGTGGCTGGACAACCCCCTAACCCTTTCTGACTCTCAGCCTGCCCTCGATCCTCTGGGGGCCCTTTCAGCAGTGAAATACCAGGATTCCTGGTGTCCTGCCCAAATCTTGTGAATGAAGGAGGATCTAAGGGGATGTCGAGATGTTAAAGGGGCACTGAGAAGCGTCCCTGCAGGGAGGTGTAGGGGCAGCAGTGGAGAGGAGGGAGTTTCCTCTCTTGCCCTAGTTCCTGGTTCAGATGTTACAGATATGGAGACACAGGGAAGAGGTGACTCTGGTCCCCAGTCACTGGTCAGCTGCCAAAGGCTGGCTGGGACTCTCCACCCCAATGTGGCTGTGCTCAGGTCCCCTGCTCCCACCCTGAGAGCTGCTTTTTCTCTGAGGACATCAGCCTACTGCCAGGGCAGTATCACCTGGGACCCAGAATCTGTCCTTTTCACCTGCAACCCTGGGAGACCCTCAAAAGGGAGAGGGGCAGAATGTGACAGCTCCTTAGCAGCTCATAGAGGGTCTTCTGGAGACCCTGTATCTCGGCTCCATCTCTAACCAGATGACAGCCTCGGGACAGCTGGTTTTTCAGAATCCTTGCTGCTTACCCTACCTTCGAGAAGGAGCACCTTGGTCTTCTTGTTGGGGGTGGAGACCAAAAGAAACCTTTCTTGTGAAAATCTCCAGGGAGCCAAGGGAAGGCACCTGTGGCAGGACCCTCTGTCTCTCCAGCAGTATCAGGTCCCAGCCTTGGGGTCCCTTGTGCCCCTTGGTCTCCTCACCTTTGCTCTCTAACCTCTTGAGAGTGGGGAGGGACAAGGCTGTTGAAGCCAAAACTCAGGCAAAGAAATCTATGGCTGGGACACTGAATATATCTCCTGATTTAATTTCTTCCTTAAGCTCCTTGGAGAAGGCCTAGCCTATCTCTACTAAACCAAAGGGCTTTGGTCCCATCCCACAAAGACTGGCCCACCTGCCTACACAGGTGGGGACAGAAGAGATCTGAAAGGCCCAAGAGGTGGAAATTTAGGGCTTGAGTAGCTCTGTCTTGCCTGTTTGCTGAGGCCTGGTAGGATGGCCTGCCCCAGGGGAGTGCAGGCTGGTGTGGACAAGGACCCAGTGCATGGTCAGACAAATGACACACAGCTGTCCAGAACCTCCAAAGCACCATTTATCCAGGCCCCATGGACTTGAGTGCCCCCAATGGCTCACCCCCCAGTCCTTGGGGGAGCACAGGCATTACAGTGGCCCCTGGCCTGAGACCCTACATGCTCCTCAGCCCCGCCTGTTCCCAGGCCACAGACCCATACTGCCTACCTAGCCCTCAGCCCATCAAGGTGGGGCCCTGGGAATGAACTGGCCTCAGACCCTCCTCCATCCCACATTCTCAGGGCTCCATTAGTCTCGGCTAGCTCAACACTGTGTTAAATAGCTTCCTTGCAATCCCTCTTAAATAAACCCATTCCCAGAGCAACCTGCCTTACCTTGCACCCTGAATATATTATTCTACTGGCTTATGTCTCCTAGAGAGTGGAGGGTCTCTCTCCTCCTGCCCTCTGCTCCAGGGAATACCATCTCCCTAAAAAACCAGGGGAAAAAGTTTTCCCGTCAACCCTGGGGCAGAGACAAAGGGAGCCTTGGCTTGGAGTGGAAAAGCCAGGAATCCCTGTCTATCTTCCCTACCCTCTCTTCTCCTTGACCTCTTAGCAGCCTGGGTCAGATGTGACTTACCCAAGATCACAGACCCAGGATCCAGAGTCCTGACATATCTAGGAGATCACTCTGGTTTTGACAGCCCAGACTAGCTCCAGGGCAGGGGGACTGACTCTAAGCCTGCCTCTGACCTTGGCCCCCTTGCAGTTCTCCAGGCGTGGAGAAAGCTGGGGAGATTCCAGCTCTTGACTCTACTTGGTCCTGCACCCCTGGGACTTCCTCCCAGCACCCTCCACCTCAGATGTCCCCAGGTATCTCTGGCTCTGGGGATACTCAGACAGCACCAGGGCATGGGAGCAATGGGGCCGGGGCCTGAGCAAGCCTGTCCCTGGCCTGATCAGCATCTGGGCCCAGGCCAGGCCTCACACCCAGTACTGGCCGTTCTTGAGAGCAGGGTTGGGTGTCCGGCAGAACTGTAGGAGCTCTGGGTCAGGCTGGCCCCCTGGCGGGGGCCCCTGGCTGGGCACTGCGGTGAGTGGGATGGCTTGGCCCGGCTCTACCTTGCGGAAGGTCTCGGTGTCGCTGGCTAGGCCGTTGCGGGGCTTGGCGGTCAGCACCTGGACGTCGTGCTTGCCCGTCTTGTTGCGTTTGCGGAGGTAGAAGAGTAGGGGCAAGATGAGTGCCAGGAGCAGGAGGACCAGGCACACGGGAATGATGACACTGAACATGTTGGCCTCCAGGAAGCCCAGGAAGCCCCTCCTGGCCACGGTGGGCACGGGGCTGGAGGCTAATGGGCCTGGCTCGCCCGTGGGGGTGCTGCTCTCTGGGTTCCTTGCTTCTGTCTGAGCAGCCTCGGGGAGACTGAGCAGGGCCACACTGTAGGGCCGGGCTGCATTGTAAGGCTCAGTGTCAAAGTCCAGTGAGGCCACAGCAGGGGGCACACCCCGTGCCCACAGCTCCAGAGTGAGACTGTCGCCTGCGGGGCCAGGGGACCTACCCTCTGGCCTGCCCACCTCCAGCCCCAGCCTTCCATCCTCAAGGTCCCGCTGGGTGAACTGCTCCACAAGCTGGCTGTCCCTGGGCTCCGTTCTGGCCCGGGGCACACGGACCACGCGGCCATGCCGGGGTCCCGCCAGGAGCCGGAAACGGGGCACACTGCCCGTGCGGTTGGCCAGCTCGCCCGCATCTAGGACGGTGGAGTCCAGGCGCAGGGTGGCACCCTGGGGCCACGGCCCACCCGCCCACACTCGCAGCAGTGCCCTGACGGTGATGTTCACTGTGGCCGACGCGTTGGCCACCTCTGGCCAGTGCCAGGACGCTGAAGTGGTCGCTGAGAGGAGGAGAAGTTGGTGAGGCGAAGACCACCTCCCCCTGGTCTACCTGGAGCTGGCTGAAGGCCGTGGCCGGCTGCCCGGCCACCAGGAGCTGCCCGAACCGGGGCCCCCTGGTGAGGCGGTAGGCTGCGTCTGGCTCCTCCCGGTCTGACACCACCTGGAGCTGCTCCCGGCTCAGGGAGGAGCGCCCCAGGGCCTGGGGCACCTCTAGGGGCGCGCGCAGCCACACGTCGATGGCCGCCGGCAAGACGTCCACGGCCAGGGCCACGGGCAGCGGGGGGCTGGCCCCGTCAGACACGCTCAGCTGCACGATGCCGGCCACGCTGCTCCCGTTGGCCACGAAGGCCAGCCGCCCCGCGTCCACGTCGGCCTGCGTGAAGCGGATCACGGGCCCCGGGCCGGCCCCCGCCAGACTCAGGAAGCCGTTGAGGGGGGCCCGCTGCACCTCGTACTCGATCTCCCCGGGGGCCGAGTCTGGGTCCACCACACTCAGCTGGGCCCGGGAGACCGGGGCGCGGGAGCCCCGGATGAGCCGCAGCGGCACGGAGGCCTGGGGCCGAGGCGGCCGCTCGTTCACGTCCCGCACGGTGATGGCGAAGGCCTCCGAGGTTTGGGGGCCCGAAACGGAAGCCCCCGCCGGCCCCTGGAGGTGGGCGCGGAAGCGGAAGCCATCCTGCTGGGTGCCCCCGCCGCCGTGGGCGTAGACCAGCTGCCCTGCGGCCAGCTCGGACTGCAGGAAGTGGGGCCGCCCGGCGTCGAGGGGCTCCCCAGACACCAACAGCTGGCCCCGGGTGGGGAACTGTGTGATTTGGAAGAGTACGTCGTGCTCTGGGCGCTGGGGTGATGGAATGGTGGCCAGGAGGTTGGAGGCATCAAGGGCGTCCCTGGTGATCTCCGCCCGCTGGCCTTCAGGGACCCAAAGACCTGGAGGTGGGACATAGGCTGTGAAGGTCCTGTCCACTGAAGAAAGACCTCAGACCCTCAGACCAGGACCCCTGGGGCAAGGTTGTGTCTCTTCCGTCAGACCAGGGACCCCAGGGTGGGGCTCAGGGTACCCCGGAGGATAAGGATCATGTCTCCTCTCTAACCTCAAAGCGTCCCCACCTACCCACTCTCCCTATAACTTTCCAGGTCCTGGGGACTGACATGGGAGCTGCTGACCCTGGCCTTGTGTCCCCTCCTCTCTCGGCCCTCCCAGTGTCCCCCAAACTTTGCTGTTCACCTTTGTTACTCCAGAGGCGGCTGGGGCGCTGGGGACAGGCAGCCTCGAAAGACACAGCCACAGCAAGGGTGGTGGCCACATCAGGGGCTGGGGGCGACGACAGCTGGAGCTCCACGGCATCACGGACCTCCCAGAAGGGCTCAGCGGGCATCTCGTGCTCATACAGAACAGTCCCAGCATACACCTGTGGGGAGACCCCATTTTGGGATGAGAGGCGGGTTCAGCCCGTGGTGGCTGGTAGCCCCCTCCCCGGGCGGCACTGGCACTGGGTGCTCCAGTCTCCTTGATGAACTCTCGGTGCCCAGCCTCACTCTCGCCTCTCCTGGCTGTGCCTCGCTCTAAGTCGGTAACCCGTGCTCTTCCTTACTAGCTCAGTGGGTCACCGTTGGCAATCGTGTGGCAGTGAGGTGACTGGCTCTGGAGCCAATGCCTTGTCAAATCTGGGCTCTGCTGCCTCAGGCAAATCACCTCATCTCTCTGAGCCCCTGGGGAAAGCAAAATTCTATCCATGCTTCTCTCAACAGCTGGTCCTTCCACTTTTGCACTAGGTCCCTGCCCCTCTTCCCCGCCGAAGACACCAGTCTTACCATTTCCCTTCTTTCTCCTGTGGAGACAATCCAGCCCCCGCCCCCCACCTCCAGCAAGGGAACAGTCTCATCATTACTCAACCCCATGTAGTTATTCTCCTCCATCTTAAAGAAAAAACTTGTGACTTCACTTTTTCCAACATTTGTCGCCCCTCCCATTTTGCTCTCCTTTACAGCAAAACTCCATAAAGAATAGTCTTTAATCTCCCCCAGGCTGCTGTCTCCTGAACTCCAGACTCACATATCCACTTGCTTCCTGGCCGCTCTGTGCAGATGGACAGACCCCCTACCTGCACACCTCTCCTAGTCCCTCCCACTTCATGTGGTGGCAGCTCTGTTCTTCCAGAGGCTCAGGCTCAAACCCCTGGAGTCATCCCAGACTATTCCTTCTCTTGCATACTGTCACTTCTGGCCTGGATTATCCCCATGGCCTCCTGTGTGCCAGCTTTGACCCCTGCTCCCTCCCCCTACAGTTGTTCTTAACACAGAAGCCAGAGTGAGCCTTTTAAAATGTACGTGAGGCTATGTCACTCTTGCTCAGATAGTGCAGTGGCTCCTCATTTGGCCACAAAGATCTGACCTGGTTACCCCTGTGACCTCACCTCCTACCATTCCCACCATGGTGTCTCCATTCCAGCCACATCTGCTGGTCTCTAGGGCTGTTTGCATGTTAAACACCTAGGAATAGTCCTCGTTTCCGTAAAGAAATCTGCTCTCTCCCCCTTGTGATTCAAACGTGTCCTCTTGGCTTATCTTTTGTTTTTCCCTTTTAGGAGATGTAGGAACTGTTGTCCTCTTCTCAGAAAAACAGGACTTGCACAATACTAAGATGGAAACTGGGATCCCAGCATGCAGGAGACTCTAGGACAGGGGGGTTGTGATGAACTGGAGAGGGGTGCCCCATCTAACAGGGGAGCCATCCATCCTTTGAAGGGGGTGAACCACAGTTCTAAAGGGGGCACAGACCCAGGCTGAAAGGGGCTGCAGACCCAGGCTGAAAGGGGCCGCTGTTCCTCAGCTGATTGCGGTAAGAGGGAACACAGCCTTTTAAGAACCTGGAAATCAGGCTTGTGTGTGTGTCTGTGTGTGGTGCGTGTGAAATCCCCCAAAGGGGATATGTTGATCATTAATTTAAAAATATTAAATGCATTGTGCAGGCCAAATAAAACACATCTGTGGACCAGATGTGACCCATAAGGACTGTCAGCTATAACCTCTGGCCCAGGCTAAAGGGTGGCAGGAAGGAAATCGAGGCCCCTAGGAGTGGGGTGAAGGCTGGATGCCTGGGTGCAAGGAGCTTCCGTGGATGGGAGGCATCTGGCTGGGGGTGAGGCAAATCACAGGCAAGACAGGGAGGGGGTCTCTGAGCTCCGGGAACTAACGGTGTCCTCTGGCGAAAGAAATCTTGGACTCGCAGTCAGAAGCCATAATCCTGGTTTTGTCTCTTACTAGCCACATTCTGTGAATAGTTGCCTCGTATCCTTAAGCCTCAGTTTCCTTATCTGCAAAACAGGACACCTGATCTCTGACCCACTCAGCTCAGAGTATCGTGGGACAGTGTGCCGTCAAGACTACCCAGCCCTGTCCTGCCCCGTGCCCCAAAGTCGGGACAGCATCTCTGCTAGGAAGCTTCTTCCCAGCTTCTCTGGGTGGTACTGCTGCCCGGCCCCCTGGTGGCCATTCACTTCCATCCGCATATTGCTGGGGTGTGGGGAAAGCACTGTGGGTGGGGGAGGGACCCTGAAGGCCTTGTCCTGTTCCCTCCCCCTTCGTAGGCATCGGATGACAGAGGCTCCCAGGGGCTCAGGGTGCACAGCTTCTACAGCCACCAGCCTGCTGAATATCTTATATGGTGGGAAGGGGACCTGGGCAGAAGCTAGGGCTTCATGAGAACCAAAAACCTGGGGGGATGTTGACCTGAGAGACCTTTTGCCATCTTCCCTTGTTAAAGACACCTCCTTCCCTGCTGTCTGAAAGATCCTCACCTGCTGTGCCTTTGGAGCAAGCGGAGGCTGCCAGCACACAGGGCACCTCCCCCACGTAGAAGGGATATTAATTTAAGTGATGGCTGCTGGCCCCACCAGCACATTTAGCACAGAGAGTTCTGTGCTCCCAGCAACTAGCAGTGTCCCTCTTCACATGGCTGAGCGTTCTAGTTTTTACCTGGTGGCCGCTGGTGTGCTCTGGGACAGCTATGCCCTGAAGTGAGATGGCAGCATCACATCCACTCAAGCTCCTCAGCTGCCTTGTGTCCACTCATTGGCTCCCAGGATCCACTCTACTTCTTGCTGGCTCCTGACCTGAGCTCCAGGCTTGCACCTCTGCTCACAAGCCCAACAGCTGCCTTCATCTTGAACTCCACCCCCACCCCCCCCCCCCCCCCGAACCAAGCACTGCCCCTCACTAGCCACTGGGGTATGCTAGGGTCCCCAGCTCAAAGCACCCTTTCTAGCTCCTAAGGTCCAACTGCAGCTTCCTCCTGGAAGCCATGCCCCAGGACCTTATCCCTGTTCTGGGCTCCTGTAGCCCTGACCTCTTGCATCCTTCTGTCTCCCAGACTGGTGGCTCTGGGAGGGCAAGGCACGCACAGCCTGGCCTGTGGTGGGGCCGGCGAGCGTCCGCTGCTAACGATGTGGGAGCGGTGCCCCCGTGTCCACTGGCAGAGTGGGCCACCCGAGGCTGAATGGAGTCTAAGTGGTGGCTGTAGAGAGCTGGGCCCTTACCTCAGCCTGAGTGAAGTTCACCAGGGCCTCCCCAGAGCCGCCCTGCCGGGCGTGGAACAGCCGGCCCAGCCGGGGGCCCTGCACCACGCGGTAGAGCAGGTGGTGGGGGTCCGTGCCTGCACTGGAGCTGGCTCTCAGGCTCTGGCTGCTCAGCGGCTGGACCGACCCTGTGAGAGGGATAAGGGGCCTGTTGGCTTTTGACCAGGAGCCAGGGCGAGGCCTGCGACTGCTGGGAGGCAGCGTGACCCTGGGGTGTCACCCGGCCTACAGGCATGCCTATGCTCGCAGACCCACCTGGGCACACGGTCAGCGTCTGGCTGCCCTCTAGCGAGAGGAGCAGCTGCTTCTGGGCCGTCACGCGGAAGAAGTGTCCGGGGGAAGCGTGCTCACCATCGGAGAGGCTGAAGTGGAAGCCTCCGTCCAGGGCTCCTGAGGACGGGGGTGAAGTTGGGTCTTGCTGGCCCATGGTGGCTCCCCATTCTCGGGGCGTCCCACCTCTCAGTACTCACCTCTATGTGAGAACAGCACCAGCCCTCCATCTAGCTGGGCCTGCGTGAAGCTGTGGACCTCGGTGCCCGGTGCCGCCCGCAGCACTACCTGCCCATTGCTGGGCCGCTCGATGGTGTAGACCAGGTCCTCCGGTCCTGAGTCGCTGTCTGTGGCCCTGAGGGCCTCCGGAGGGAAGGGCACAGTGGCCCCCTCCCACATCTGGGGACACATGCCTGTGACAATTCTATCCCCACCAAGCTCTCCCACCTTGTTCCTCCCTGGCCCTGAGGCCGTCATCATTGCACTGTGGCTCAGGCCCTCAGCTGTCATGGAGGCCCGTGCCATTCTGGCCCCCCCCCCCAAAGGGCCCTCCACCCCATTCACCTTCCCCTCTCATCCCAGGGCACAGGCTCCCCTCTCTCTGTCTGCCCTAATATTGCCTTGTCCTTCAAGGCCAGCTCATGTCCCCTCCCTCAGGAAGCCCCACCTCTTACCCCACCAGGTTCTCCCTTCAGAGACCCCCAACCCTGACTGACTGCCCTGCTTTATCTGGTTCTCACTGGCAGGGCAGAGGTCTCCCTTTAGACCCTCCATAGTGAGTCTGGGCATGGGCTGGGCACACTATGGGATGGTGAGTTTTGCCACCCCAGGTTGCTTATAAGTGGGCTCCCCTTGCAGGTGAGGCAGGGCCTGGGAGGCACAGGGCTGGAGAGGCTGATGTCCTCTCCTGTTAGGTCCTGTCCCATGCCACCGAAGCAGCCCTGGGATGAGGGCTCAGGTGTTTCCAGTGCAGTCACAAGCCCCAACCAGGTGAGTGAGGGGTGTGGGCAGCCCCTCCCCATGCTCAGGGAAGGGAGCCCCCTCAGGCTGCCAGCAGGGCAGGATCCCATTTCTGGGATCCCATTTCTGGGATCCTGTTACACAACCCCAGCTGGGTCAGCAACTTGGGCAGTGTTGGGGAGGGGGGTTCCCCTACCTGGAAAGCTGAGCCCTCTGGGATTTCAAGGCACCTTCTCCCAGCCCCAGGCTAACCGTCCCCCCCCCCCCCCCCCACACCCAGGGCAGAGCTCTGAAGGGGGACCACGATGTTTGGAGGCGGGGCTTTGGCACTGGGCTCCTGGCACAAACACGGTGGACAGCACCACCTGGTGGCCAAGATGCCACACAGTGCCACCTGCCAGTGGTTCCAGAGCAGCCCTCTCCCCACATTGGACCACTCCCCACAGGTACATCCTCTGCCATCAAAGATGTCCAGTGCCTCACATCACAGACGGCCCAAGTCAGGTGAATCCTTCCATGACTCTTGTTGACCCTAGAAGCCAGCATCAAGGCCCTGCCCATCCACTATCTTATATGATCTTGGTCAAGCCATACCCTTTCTGTTCCGCTAGTAACTACTTCCGTGACCAAGGAGAAATTCTGTGACCTGGCTGGGCCTCAGCTTTGATCTCTGCTGAATGAGGGCACCACTGTTCTGCAACGATGTAAAGATCAGGGGCTTGAAAAGCCAAGCTGGGACCTTCACTTGGTGTGGGCCAAAGTAGGGACCCTAACCACTCTCCGCCTGGAGTCTACTCTTAAGGGCCTGAAAGGACTTTCTTCAGGAGTTCTGGTCCTAAGCCATAGAAAGAGCCTCCTGTTGACAGTGAATCCAGGGAACAGCAAGGCCACTCACAAGGCTGCCTACTGCACTTATAAGTGTTCAATAAAATTCTCATACCTGTGTTCTATTTTCAGTGCAATAGCCCTTCTCTCTTCCCAACTAGTGAGGCATGTGGCATGGTGCCCATTTTAGAAAAGGAAACGGGCTTGGAGAGGGGAAGCTGTGGGCTGGGCCTCTCTCTTTGGGAGGGGAGGTAGGAGGTGATCCTGGGCGGCTCTTACCTTCAGGCCTGTGTTTGTGGTGAGGATGGGGGGTTGGTCATTGACGGGCAGGATGGTGATGGTGAAGGCCACCGGATGGCTCTGGCGGTCCATCTCTGAGGCATTAGCCACTAGGACAAAGCTATCTGTCAGCGTCTCACTCCCATCGTGCACATAGCGGATCAACTGCTGTTCCACCTGTGGGCAGGCGCAAGGCTGAAGGTCAGGCCCCAGCAGGCCTGAGACCAGAGAGAGTCTCAGGCCCAGCACCCTTCATGCTCTGCCTTTGGGTGTGGGAGGAGGCTGACTCCCGCAGAGCTCCAGTTTCTGCAGGTGGAAATGGGGACAACCATTTCTCCCAGAGTGAAGGAAATGGGACAGTGGTTTCTATATGCCCAGAGACGAAGGAGTGACATAAGTCATCTGAAGCAGAGGTGCTCCATAAATGTGAACATCCTGCCTCCTCTCTGCGAACACCCCAGACTGGGAGTTGCTGTGGCTTCCCCCACTCTGTCCCCAGAGCGGGGCTGTACCCCCCAGGGCCTCCCTAATAGCTGTACCTCTTTCCAGGAGAAAGCGCCGAGGGTCCCCTCTTGAGGACCTTCCTCTCTCCGCAGGGCCCCATGCTGGGGTGGCTCTAGCACCTGCAGGTCAAGGCCTGGCAGCGTGGGGAAGTAAGGCCCCGTGACGCGGAGCAGTGGAGGGGCCAGCGTGCGGCTGCCACCCTCGGGGACGCTGAAGTTCTGTGTCTCCAGTGGGATGGCAGCAGGCAGCACCTCCAGTTCTACACGGACACCCTCAAGGGGAGCGCCCACGCCTGAGGCCACATCCAGGGAGAAGGCATCGCTCCAGGCCTCGGGGCGGGAGTGCAGGTATAGGACCCTGCCCGCGTCCACTGCCTCCTGGGAGAAGCTCTGCACTGGGTCCAAGCTGGGTGGCTCAGCCACGGAGGCGCCGTGGGACAGCATCACCAGGTAGCCGGCGCGCGGCGGGGTCTTCACTGAGAACACGATGTCCGCCGGTGGCACTGCCTCCTGGGCTGCCTGGTTAACAGAGGGTCAGAGGAGCCATCAGGGGTCACAGAAGGAGGCTGTTGTGGTCCCTAAGCGGCCAGAACAGGCTCAGTCTCCATGTATCCCTAATTCCCCCAGGTAGTGGCCCAGACACCACTGCTTAGACACGCACTCAGTTTCACACACACGACACCCAGATGTGCAGCTGGTTAGAGGGGCTGCACCTTTCACCACCCCACACCCCCAGTCACGTGATCGCACAGCCCCCGAGACCCACACTCCCTGAGCGATGTGCACAATCACACAGCCCCAGATTCAGTGACACAGACATACAATATCACTACACAGATAGGTACATCTCATAAGTAATGCACGTAACACACATGCACACACATACTATCCCCACTATTCACCACCAGAGGGCGCTCCATCCTTCAGAGAGGCACAGTCTCCACAAACTACGTGCCTCGTGGAGCTTAAGACCCGGGTCCAGCCCCATGGCCACTGGGTGCTCCCTCACCTGATGGTCCAGCAACAAAAGGACACACTTCTCCCAAATTCACATTCCTGCTTCTGTGCCTTTTCCTGGAATACTGTCTGTATTCTAGAATTCTGTTCCCTCTGCCTGGAATACTGTCTCCTCATTCCCTATTAAAACCCCAGACTCTTCAAAGCCCGGCTCAGATGCTCTCTCCTTCATGGCAAAGCCTTTCTGATGCCAGACATGTTTAGTCAAAGTCACCCCCAAAACCCAGACAGCCAGAACCACAAGCGGCTCAGAAATTGGCAGTGTGAAATTGGCAGTGTACCAGAGAGGGCAAGGACTGGCTTGAGGTCACACAGCAAGTTGGCAGGTCCGCTAGATGGCCTGTGGTTGCTCTGTGAGGTTCTTGGATGGTAAGCAGCTCTCTCCAGATCCTGAGGCCTGGTTTGGGGTCTTGGAAAAGAGCTGAGGATTCAGGAGCCTGGAGGTCAAATGAGTCTGTCTCCAAGGCCTACAGTCCTCTAAGTCTGTACCCATGAAAACCCTCCAGGGAACTTACTATTAGAATACAGACTCTCAGGCTCCACTTCAGAGATTCCATGGGTCGGGGGGGCAGGAATCTGCATGGTTAGCCACAGCATGTACACGTGTACACGTGACATGTGGAGGCCCGCACAACTCACAGGCAGACACACAAACTCTCCCAGAAACTCTCAGGCATACAACATGCACGGGTACAGCCGCACACCCAAGGTGTGGACATACACCCGACCCAGGAGTCACCATGGGCACATCCCCAAACATCCGAGCACACAGGGCATGAAGGCTGGATGGAAGGGCCCCCCTTCTCTGGCCCCCGGTCCTTTACCTCCAGCTGATCCTTTCTGATCTCAGCCGCCTCCCCCTGGAAGACGTAGATCTTCTTGTGCCGGACCAGATGCAGCGGGGCCAGTGGCCCCTCTAGGGCAATGGTCACTTGCAGGGTGGCATCTGTGTGCACAGGCCCTGCCTCCACAGAGAAGGCCAGGGTGTCTCGAGGGCTAAGGCTGCCGTTGTGGCTGTAGAGAATGGCCCCGTCCAGCAGGTCCTGCTGGGAGAAGACTGTGGCTGGCTGGCCGGCCCGGAGCAGCTGCCCCCAGTGCGGGCCAGCCGTGACGCGGTAGCGGACCTCATCCCCACTGCGGATGTCTAGGTTGGTGTCCAGGTGGAGCACGGCTGTGTCAATGGTGCCCTGGCCTCCCTGAGGGACCACGAGGCTGGAGCCATTGGCCACATGGAGGTAGGGCTCGGAGGCCTGCACTTCGAGCAGCGCGGTGGCCTGGTGCTGCCCGTCCGACACCTGCAGCTGAATCCAGCCGCGGTCGGCCCCCGAGTGCACAAACAGGACTCGCCTCTTCCTGAGGTCCTCCTGGGTGAAGCGGTAGATGGGCCGCGTGGGCTCATCCACAGCCACAATACTGCCGAAGAGAAGGTCCTTGCGGGTCAGTACCAGCTGAGTGTCGGCAAAGCCAGAGTCAGCATCACTGAAGGCCACATCGTCTGTTGTCAGCAGCCGCCGCCCACCCCTGGCCACGTGGAAGACGCGGCTGATGGTCTGCACGGGAGCGTGGTCGTTTACAGGCTGGATGGCCACGCGGAAGACGCCCCGTACCTCCTCCCAGGCCATGCCACCACTGCCCTCGCTCTGGCGGGTAGCCACAAATGGGATGTCATCTTCTGTGGTCTCAGAGTTGTCATGCTGGTAAACCAGCCGGCCCTGCAGCAGGTCCTCGTTGGTGAAGGATGTCACCGTGGTGGCCTGGTCCTGTGCCCCCCTCCAAACTAACCTCCCATGGCGGGGCCGCTCCATGACCTCATAGAGGTAGCTGGCACTGTTGAGACTCTTGACGAAGAGGTGGTCAGCAGAGAGGATACCCTCGCCACCCTCGGGCACCGAGAGGAGGATGTTGGTGAGGACGGGGGCGTCCGGGTCACCACCAATGTGGATGGGGAAGGTATAGAGTGGGGAGAAGTGTGGCGGAGCTATGACACGGAAACGGAAGATGTCCTCGACTGCTTCCGAGGCACGTGCTGTGGCCCCGTAGGTCACCCGACCGGCCTGCAGGTCATTCTGGGTGAAGCTCTGGCCATCTGACAGCCGTGTGCCCTGTAGCCGAAGATTACCCTTCCTGGGGGCCTGAACCACCTCGTAGTGGAAGGTGGTGGGGCTTGGGCCTGCCTCCTCCTCCTCCAGGGTGGCTTCCAGGTGGGCTGTGGTGAGCGCCTCCTGCTGGGTGTTCTGAGTGTGCAGTGGCTCCAGCCGCAGCAGCCACACTGTGGCTCTCTGGATGGTCACTGGGAAGGACAGATTGCTCAGGATCTCCTGCCCCACCTGTACCTCCAGGGCCAGGTTCTCCACAGAGTCCTCCGTGCGATGCTGTGGGTCGGTGCTCAGGTATCTCACGCGGCCCTGCTCCACGTCCCGCTGGTGGAATGCCTGCGTGGCTCGCCACTCAGCACCCTCGGCCCCACCTGCCCCCTGCTTCTGCAGCTCCCCGAACCGCGGGGCCTCGGTGACTCGGAACAGCACGCTCACATCCTGCCCCACAGCGTTGGTCTCCACCGACAGGTTGGCGGGCAAGACAGGTGCGGCGGAGCCCTGGGCCAGGTGCAGCCCGGTGTTGTGGCGGATCTGAATGGTGGGCCGGACGGCCACCACCCTCAGGGTGGCGGGAGGGCTGGCCTGCAGCCCATCGCTGACCCGGAACGTCAGGTCCTGGGCAGGCCCACCACGGTGGACATAGACTAGGCTGCCCGCCTCCAGCTCCCGGCAGGAGAACTCGGTTGCTGGCTCCCCAGGCTGGTCTCGGCGCTCCACGGGGAGGCCGGTGGGGGTGCCAAGGAGCTGGAAGGTGAGGCCCTCGCAGGAAGAGTCTGGGTCGTAGGCCTGGAAAACCTCTGGCCCCAGCGGCTTCTGTGTGTGTTCCAGGATCACCATGAGGCTGCCGTGTGGGAAGATGACGCGGGGTGGGTCGTTGACAGGGTTTATCTGGATTGGCAGGATGTAAGTTTGGCCCCTCCGGAGGCAGGAGGGCACGGGCACCCGAGCAGTCACTGACACCTCCAGCACCAGCTGGTCAGAGGTGTCCTCAGAGCCATCATGGACGAAGCGGGCCTTGCGGTTCACCACGTCCAGGAGGGTGAACATCTTCCGTGCCTGGGCACCGGGGATGTCCAGCTCCAACTCCCCGTGGCGTGCCCCGCGGCTCACGCTGAACAGCACCTGGGATTTGCGCAGCTCGGCCTCGCTCAGGTCCAGCGTGGGCTGCACGTGCCGCCACTCAAGCCAGGCTGTGCCACCCTCGGCCACCACCAGCGGGCTGATGGTCAGCAGTTGGGTAAAGTTGGCAAAGACAGGAGGCAGCCCCGCTTCAGGCACGCAGGGCTCGGGCAGCTCCATGGCTGGCCAAGCCTCAGGTGCCAGGGTGGAGAAAGCTTCGTACGGGCCGTAGGTGTCGTCCTCGTATTCATCTTCCTCCAGCCGGCAGCCGGCCGCCATGCTGCGAGTCAGCAAGGCCTCCCGGAGCCCCTGCCTCTGGCCATTGATGCTGAGGTCCTCCATGCAGCCCAGTAGGGAGACATTGACAGCCCCCGGCGCCAGGCCCAGGCGATGTTCCTGGAGGTGGCGAGAGGCCTCTGTGTCCAGCCCCCCAAGGAGGAGACTGCCACGTGGGTCCAGGTAGCTGAGGACCCCACGGTTGGAAGTGCGTGTGGGGTACTGGTCCACGGAGATTTCCAGCTGGTGAGCATCCACGTGGACGCTGACCTCATGGGGTTGCCCGTCGGCCACAGGCACGCTGTTGTGGAGCAATACAGTGCCTTGGCCCTTCTCGACCACAGCCCGCAGGTGGCCCTCAAATATGTCCACGTAGATGAAATCCCCATGCCGGCCCCCTGCCTGGAAGGCCAGGGGCGCCCGGTGGCTCCGAGTGGTGAGTGTAAACTCCAGGGTGCCTTCATCCCGAGTGCTCCAGGCAGGGAAGGCAGCCAGTGAGTGGGGCCCAGAGAAGCCCAGAGCCACACTGTCATCAGCAGAAAACTCTTCAGCACAGCCCTCAGGCACGTCTGGCGTTAGTGGTCGCAGGAGGTTGCGGCCATTGAGGGTGGCAGCATGGAGGCAGCCCCTCAGGGGCCGACTGGTTCCCCTCACGTAGGGCAGGCCAAGGCTTCCAGTGCCCCCCAGGAAGAGCCCATAGGGGACCTCTAGGGGAGCTCCCGGGACTGGGGCTGAGGCATTCAGGAGCCCATCGACTGACAACAAGGCCTCGCGGTCAGAAATAGTCAGCTGCACGGTGTGGAGGACAGAGTCGCTCAGCAGAGTCCCAGCTGAGGTCTGCAGCTTCAGCTCCTCCTGGCCCAGGGTGAGTCTGACCTGAGGAGAGAGGGAGGAATGCAGTGGGGATCCATCCGCTTTTACTGTAAGCACACAGTTGGTCTGCCACATTGGAGTCCCCAGAGCAGAGGGCCTGGGACAAGAGATTCTCATGCCACCCCCGTCCCCTTCCTGCCACCTCTTTACTCATCCCCCAAACGCTCACCAAAGTGATCTCTGTGCTGGGTCTGGATGGGCTCTGGGGCCCCTGATGTGAATCAGGGAATGACACGTAGCAAGATGCTTCCCTAGAGATTCAGCCTGTATTTTTAATTCTCTCCCACTTTCCTCTGAGTGAGAGCCATCAGAAAAACCACCCTGGCATCCAGAAGATTCACCCCTGGGAAAATGGGCACGTGGGAATCCCCTGGACGCCTTGGGGTCACTGGGTCACTGTTCAGGGATGGGGGCCCAATCAGAAGCTCTCTGTTTTGAAGGTTAAGTAAACAAAAGCTCCTTGACCTGAGGTGAGGGATCCTTGGGGAGAGAAGAACGTGGTTCTGTCTCTGTGACTTTGGCACCAGAACTGACTCAGGTGTGGTGTTCCCACAACCAGATGCTAGAATGGGTGGTGGCAGAGTGTGAGAACTGAAAGAGCAGAGAACTAAGAACTGTGGCCTTGGGAGTCCAAGTACGGAGCACCTCCACAGGGCTGTGGCATCACCGTACCCGGCAGAAGGGAAAAGCATCAGTGCCAGGCTGTACCAGGCCTTTGTTCAACAGTGACACCTTGTGGCAGTGAGAAGCAATGGCAGCAGCAGATGGATGGCCACCCATAGTCCTCTCCCCGCTGGGGTGTGGAAACAGATGGCTTTCCCAAATCTGGACTAAGGCCTCAGGTTCTCAAACTCTTCACGGCTGGGGGGAGCCTCAAGATAGAGCCAGAAGACTCCTTGCTAATAAAGCTGGGGGTGACTTGTAGGATGAAACGGAAAAATGGAGACGCTTTGGTAGGCTGGTTGTTACCATGATGGACAGACAACGGAGCTGCAGGGTGACTGGTGCTCGGGCAGAGGGATTTGCAGGGGTTGCTGGGAGCCCAGGAGAGGGTACCCAGCCCAGGTGAGCACCTCCTGGAAGAAGTGATGTCCACACTCAAGGCGGGGCTGGGGTGAGGCAGGGCCCAGGCAGAGGGAGTGGAATGAGCGGGGGCCTGGCAGTGAGAGACCACTTGGGGGCTGGAATGCAGGTGGGTGGTGTGGTAAAGCACAAGCCCGGTTGGGGGTCGTGGGGGGAAGTGTGGGTGGAGGGCTGCAGGGCACAGCCCGTCTGTGTGGGAGTCCCCCGTTTGGAGCTGCCATTGCACAGTGGAGACCTAGAGACCCCAAGGTGAAAGTGACTCACACCAGGTCACCCAACTGGCTGGGGGCCATTCAAAGCTGGAGGAGGAGGCCAGCAGGGAGATGTCACTGACCTGCAGACGTCCGGAGTAGAGTTGCAGCAGGAGGTGGTCAGCCTGGCCTGCTGCCAGGAGAAGCAAGGCTTCGGATTGGGACGTGGAGAACTGCAGCTGGAGGTCTATGTCGGTCAAAGCTGTGGCCACGGGCACCTCCAGGTGGTTCTCACCAAAGAAGGAGGCTGGGAGAGAGGGAGCTGGGGTCAAAGTTCAGACTCTTGCCTGGAGGAGGAGAGGTACTGCAGAGAACACAGGTGGGCTGGGCTGCAGGGAGGGGGTTTCATGCTGGTGCGGCCGCACAGTTCTCCTATGTGGCACTGCCTTGTCACCTGCCTGGTCCTGGCACCAGAAGGCACCGCCTCACCTGTGTCCAGCCCAGACTTGGCTCCACAGGAAGCCAGACCCAGCCATTCCAAGCAACTCAGGTCTCCTCCTCAAAGGTTCCTGGAGCCAGGGGCCTCTGCCAGCTCTGACTCTCCTCTCCTGGGCCCTAGAGGATTCTCCATTCTGGGTCTAGTCCCTCTTGGGCCTAAAGGGAAACCATCCCTCACTGTGTCACCTGGCCTGGTGGTCGCAGCCCCCAGAAATGGAGTTCCAGGAGAACCGTTCCTACCTCAAACTGATCCCTGCTCAAATTCTTTCTACGACATGCCCCATGCTTTGGCTCTTGGGCAACACTCTCCACGCCATGACCGACCTCTGTGGGTGGCCTGGGGCCACGGCTGGGGCTTGGTGGTGGTACCCACCATCTCCGCTTCTCTCTTGGACCATGCTCCCAGCTGTCTTTGGGGGTGGGGGTGGCAGCTCATCAGCTTGAGTCCAGCAAGGAGCAAAGGCTCTGAGGCCAGATGGAGACCATGTGCATTGCTGGACCCCAAATGGGCCAGAACTTCCTACATCACCCCATATTGCTTCCTGCTGAAGAGCTATTGATAGTCCCTGGTGAGTGGTCAGATCCGGCCCTATTGTTTCCACCACGGCTGGGGAAAAACAGCTGACTTCTCCAAGCCTGGGTCTGTCTGAAGACAAGGCCTGGGAGGGGCCGAAGGTTTGGAGAGCGGGCCAGAGGGCCTCTCAGGTCCACATGGCCTAAGCAGGCCATATCTGGGGTTTCCCAAGGTCAGTGGTCACTGTGCAGGGCCCCTTTTGTCCCGCACCGGGATACCTCCTCTTTTTAAGCTGCCGCCTCCTCCAAACAGCTTCCCCGAATTAGCCTCCCTTGACCTCCAACCAGCTGCAACAATTTCTGGTTTATTCCTTTTGCAGAGATTAGGGCCAAATATAACTTTGACTCTGTCCCCAGATGTCCAGGGCTAGGGAAGGGAGGGGAGACGGGAATGGGTTAAAAAGGTGACTCATCTCTGTTGGGCTTCTCTTAAACCCCGTGTGAGTGAGTAAAGGCCGATGGCCTTGATAGGGACGATCTGGCACCAGCCCACACACGTGCCCCTGGCCAGCCTGAGCCAGCTGACATGGGCCTGAGGATGTGGCATCGGCCACTGGAGGAGTCCGGACAGATGTTCAAGAACGATAATGCTCTTCCTCTTAGGCTGAGTCGGAACCCCTTGAGTTCACTCCTCTTGCCAGAACTTGCTGGCAATGCCAGAACCTCGTCTGAGGGGCTAAAGGTATCAGATGAGAACCACCAAACCCAGCAGACCCAGCAGAGCTTGGTGCCAGTGAGGGGCAGACCAGAGAACTGACAGGGGGCAGGCACCTGCAGGGGCGCCGTATCTGCAAGGGCGTTCCTTGATTCTTGAGACCAAAATGCAGCTCGCTAAACTGAGGGCAGTCGAAAGGAAGGTCAGGGGCAAGTGGCCCCCGCAGGATGGATCCGTCACTCTGGCAGCCTGGAGCTCATAGCAGCTGGCAAGAGCTGACTGTTAAATTTTCAGGATTTTTGCAAGCCAGGTGATGTTGCCCGGTGGGAACATTTATACAATGGAAAGAAGCAAACGCTACAAATCAGGGTTCTCTCTCCCAGAAAGCTAAACATTCACCTGTTTGCCATGCAAGGGGAAGGGGTCCGTCTCCCTCTCCTGAGTGGGCGTGAGCTCGCACACCCATCCACATTCCCTCTTATTAAGGGTGGATGCGCGACACGGTCACGGTCAGGGCCTACACCAGGCAGGAAGTGAAGTAGATGGCTGGCTCTAACCACTGAACCACCTGCCTCCAGCCCCCTCCCAGAAGGGGAGTGCGGCAGCCTGTTTGGCCTGGTTTTTCAGGCCAGAGTGGGAGGGTGGCAGGAAGTAGAGGTACTTTCCAGAGAGCTGGGGTCTGAATGAGCCTATTGAGGGGCTGGGCCCTGCTGTTTCCTGTGGGGCTGGGCAGGGAAGCGCTCACACAAGCTGCCTTGTGCTGCTGGAAGTGCACAGGCCAGGCAGCCCCCTCGCCCCAACAGAGGCCTCTGAGGTCTTGCTGGCCAGGGCTTTGGAAACTCTGACGGTGTCGTTCCCCCCACCTCCTGGTCTCCTTCTGCTGCCCCTTATCGTCTCTGATGGGCCGCATTTCCAAGAACCCAGAAACCCTGTTCTGGGAGACAGTTGGAGGGGGGCTGTGAATGAAGAAGAGACAGTGCAGGATAGAGAAGTGAGTTAGGAGTCAATCCCAGAGGGCTTCCTTGGGGAGGTGAAGGTGGTGTAGAGGAGGAGAGAGGGAGAGGAATGGATGGTTTCAATGGGCAGCAAGGCCAAGGGAGAGACTGGCAGCAGGGATATACAGGCTCTGGGACAGTTGAAGACAGAGGAGTAGAGGGAAAAGTAGCAAGGGCCAGCCTATTCGGCCTGACTGCGGCCTCAGGGCAGTTGGGGGAGGAGAGAAGGTATCAGTGCTGCTTGGAGACTTGGCCTCGACTCTCCTGGGTCAGGAAGACCCATGATCCATCAAACACCAGTGCAGGCTTGTATCAGCTGTGTGGGCTTCCCCTGGGGCCAGGAGAAGGGGCTCAGTCTACCTCAATGTCACCATTTTGTAAAATGGGCACTCCTTCCCAGTCCCTCCTCCTGTCGTGGGGATTAGTCCCGAAGTTCCCTTTCTGGTCTGGGAGTCTGCTCTCAGATATGGGTAGGCAGAGGGTTAATGGTGTGGGCTGCCTGGGTGGTGCCAAGACTTTAGCATGGGTCGGTGGGGGGGGGGGGGGGGTGCCCCAAGGGGAGGGTAAGTGGGAGGGGCAGGAAGAATGCCACATGTCTGGGTTTCTCTACCTGAAAGACGGTAGGTAGGTGGGTGTCCAGGACTACATAGAGGTCTATTTTCGTGTGTGTTCCAGTGTGTGGGTGGCTGGGGGTGTGTTTTGGGTTTGCATAAGGCTGTGTGTTTGTGCATGTGTGCGCGTGTGGGCTGGGAGCTGCCAGGACAGAGCAGTGATTGTGCCCAGGCCCGTCCTGCCCCTCGGCGCCGCCCGCCGTGACTTGGCTGGGCCTGGCTCCATGAAAGGGGCCGTGTGCTCCTGGAGGGTTCCCGCCCCCCCGCCCGGCGCCCGTCCATCCCTCCCAGAGGTTTGCTGAAGGTGGAACATCCCACAGCTTCCCACCCTTCCTGCCCACGGACAGGGCGCTTCTGTCTGGGCCAAGGCAGAGTGGCTCCATCCCTCTTTCTGAGACGAGGGTTGGGGGCACAGAAAGAGCCTGTCTTTCCCCCCAGGCCCCTTCTCAGACGGGGAGGTGAAGCTTGGGCCAACGTCCCCCAGCAAGCCACCCTCTGCCAGGGCGCAGGTTGTGCCGGCATCTCCTGTCTCCCTGGGGGCACTCTTAACGTGTTTATGAATGGGGACCCGAGTCCTGCCTCTGGGGGCCCTAAGCATGAGGCTTACTTCCCTCATGATACTCTACTCTCATCTGTCAGCGGGCTCTTGGGACAAAGGGTCACCATGTGGGGAGTATCTCTGCCTATGAGGCTCCCACCGTGCTCTCCCAGGCTGGCCAGGGGCAGGGTCTCAAGCGGGGGCCCCTTTTCCAGGCACTGGGGGTGGGGGTTGCTGCAGACCTTGATCCTTTTGAGTCTTCAAAACCCCTGGGGCTAGCCAGACTGTCTCTCCCTTTTTCTCTCCCTAATCTCCTCCGTCTCTGTCTTGGCCACTTAGCCACCTTGCTGCCTGTCTCTGCCTCTCCCTGTCTTTCTTTGCCGTTGGCTCTTTTTCCCCCTGTCTCGTGCCGGCTGTAACTGGGAGCACCACCCTTGCCCCAGGACAGTTTAGAGAGTGAGGCCTGGGGCCTCTTGCCTCCCCAGCCCTGGGCCACCCCCCCAATCCTTGAGTGATGGCTTCCACAATGTCAAAGTTCTCTGCAGCTTTAGCATGCAGTAGGGTGCTTGGCTTTCTCTTTTCTGACAGACAAACGGAGGCTCCAGAGGAGAAGCAGTTTGACAGAGAAGCAGAAAGCTGTCAGTTCTTGGCCCAGACACCTGTCTGAGCCCCGCCCATGCAGGCACCCCCCCACCCCACCCCACTCCCAGGCAAGCAGTCCCTGTATGCCCTGCTCCCAACACATTCCTGGTCGCCTGGGGGCAGCCAGGCGGCCCTACAGCCAGCATGCGTCACGGGCAGCCTCAGCAGCATTCCTGATGTCTGCTGCCGCCTGACTTTATAAGGGAGGAAGTTTGGGAGTCAGAGCTGCTGGGCAGGATGGCCAGTGGGCATGCCCAGGGCCCGGGGGCAAAGGGGGGCAGTTGGAGAGCTGGACGTGTGTATGTTGGGGAGGTGTATCCAGTGGTACTGAGATGGAGCAGTAGGTGAGAGATAGTTGGGGAGAGAAGGGGGGTCCATATTCATTCATTCATTCATTCATTCATTCTCAAATACAGCAATGCAGCCATGGAAAAGAAGAACCAATCTGGGGGAGACAGAAGGCATGAGAAAGATTTTAAAACCTTCTCCACAAAAACTGAACTCAGGGGTCCAGACAGGCTTAAAGAAGGAGACGAAGGAGGAGAAACCAAGAGAGACACAGAAGGCTGGATGTCGGAGCAAGCCTGAGGCTGTGGACAGGCGTGAGGAGAATGAGGCAGGGGTGCTGCCAGCCAGCTGGGAGGGGGAGGGGTCCTGCTCTCCGGCGAAGCCAGACTTCTTCACCGTAGCTCCTTGGGGTTTGGCACCAGGTGTGCAGATCCTGTTCCAGATCCACATCCTAGGCAGACAGGGGTGAGGCTGGGAGAGTCCTTCTGAGAAGTCAGAGGGGGGCTGTGGGGGAGTGCCCTAGGAGGGCCAAGGCAGGGATGAAGGGCTCTCTGTCTCCCCTATGGGTGTAATGTGGGTGGCCCTGTGTGAGAGTAAGGATGGGCCAGGTGCCCTGCCCCAGCAGCTGGGCCCACCCTGAGGTCACCCAGGTCCCGCAGAACTCAGGCCAGATCCCCTCCCCTTGTGCCTCCAAGGGATGTGCTTTTTCTTTACCAGCTTTCTGTTCCCAAGCCAGGGCACTTCTGAGGAGGCTGGGAAGGGTGGAAACTTATTTAGAACCAGAGCTACAGACCCCGGGGCCAGTGGCGCTGGAGATCCCTGCACTGCCCCCTTCCATTTCAGAGCTGGGAAAGCAATGCCGTGTGCTGATACTCAGTCCCCCAGAGCATCCAAGACCTGTGCATGGTCACAGTGGGTGGCATATAGCCACGAATGTGACTGAGTGCAGGTCAGTGCCACGTATCACAGTGTATGGAGGGGAGTGTGGGGCAGGTGAGGATGTGGTGCGGTGGGTCCCGTCGGGCTCTAGATACTGGACATGACCCTTCCTGAGCATGCCTGACCCTGTGCCTACTCGGTGTCAGCCCCCACCTCAGCACGTCCCAAGGCTCGGTCCTTTCAACTGAGCTATCACCAAGCTTATTACCTCTGAGAGTAACCAGGGGGAAGGTTACAGGGAAAGACTTCAGGTCAGATCAAAGGGACAACATAACCTGCTCATGGTGGTGACAATGGGATCACAAGAGCCAAGCCCAGATGCTTACTACCTGCCAGGGCTAGCTGCCTGGGAGATGCACACACACCTGCAGACTCATAGCACTCACTGCTCTAGCTCTCCTTCCTCCCTGCTTCCAGCCTGAGAGTCCATAACCCAAAGCCACCTCAGAGGCCTGCTGACCACCTGCTCCTCTCTTACCCCACAAGCCACGCCCATAGGAACAACAGTAGTTTAGTTCAAAGTCACATGGAACTTAGACAAGTAGCTGTTCCTCTTGGCAGATAGTAGCTTCCCAGTAGAATGCGGGACGCCAGGCTCTATGTGCTCACGGCAAATGGCCTCCTCATCTCAACCCTATGGGAACCTCGGCCGGGGTCAATGTGGGCCTGTTCCTCTACATTCCAAGAACTCTTGAACCACAGGACTCACTGTCAGGGCACTTGACCTTCTGTTTGGTTGCAAGGTCAAGGAGGCCAGGGCAGGGCAACAGTTTCCTCAGCTATTGGCTGAATCCTGACCCTGGTCCCTGGCTTCAGTGGCTCGTCCTCTAACCAAGAGCTTAGAAGCCACCCAAGCCAAGGGGTATATATATATATATATATATATATATATATATATATGTATGTGTATATATGTATATTTATATATATATTCCTATATATATATGTATATTTATATATATATTCCTATATATATATATGTATATATATTCCTATATATATATATGTATATATATAAACATTTCCAATTTAGGGACCTCTTCTAGAAGGTGAGTATCCCTGAACTGGTGGATTAGGCGATGCTAAACTTGGTCCATAGACACTGACAGAGGCAGGGCTGGTACCCTGGGCTCCCAGCCACATGTCCCAACCCTGGGGCCATGTGTGGCACAGAGGAAGCGGGAGGGAAAATGAGAGGTTTGCTGGAAGAAGCAGCTCAGAGTCCACCCAGGCTGGAGGGCCGGGGTGGGGAGGAAGCAGGGCCTCAATGGCGTCTTTGTAGGAAGCCCGGTCGCTCCCCTAGCCTGAGGCACAGGGGGTGGGGCTGCTGTGGTATGGAGCAATTCTGAGAGGCTTTTCCTTGCCTTATAATTTTCCTCCTTGTGCAGGGAGACGGCTGGATTTCCAGGCCCTCTTCCATATCTCCTTTCCCCAGCTTTCCTGGCCCTGGGGGGGGATGGAGGGACCCTCCTCTTAGAGGGCCCAGGCTGAGGTAGGGGGTCTCGTGGGGAAGAAACAGAGCAAGGGACCCTCCTCACCTGGCATTGGGCCTGCTCAATAGCCCCTTCCCCCAACAAGGTCCCGTGAAGTAGCTCCCATTTTACCAGTGAGGAAACTGAGGCTCAAAGAGGGCACCACCTGTGCTAAGACGTCAGGAGGAGCAGTGGCAGAGCTGGATTTGAGCCCCTGTGCTCGGGGCTCTGGAGCTGGGTGTTGTGGTATCAGGGAGGGGCATGTGCACACAGAAGCAGTGGGGGGTGGTTATTGTTGCGTGTGAATCGGAAGTGGGGCAACGGGAGGAGGGTGTGAGAGCTGGCCCCTTGCCTGGGGAAGACACACTTTTTCCCTTCCTGTTTTCAGGGTCTCCTGGGGTTGGGGAGAGCGAAGAAGGGAGGGGAGAGCATTTGCTTTCCATGGTTGGCTTGGCAGCCAGCCTCTCCTGGTGTGGCTGGACGCGGGTCCGGTTCTGGGGCTGGCTGGATCAGGGAGGGCTCTTCTCCAGGGCTGGCTAAGGATGGCATGTTCCAAAAGCCAGTGATAAGTGTCGGCCATGCCCACTGGGGGTCTTAGAGGTCAGGGAAGAGGGTGGAGAGGCAAGGGCGTGCGCAAGAAGCCTGGCCCAGGGGGGCTGTGGGGCCACCCCCTCTCTTGGGCAGAATCCAGAGTCAGAAAGCATGTGGAAGCCTGTTGCTCATCTCTGAGCTCCCTTTCAGCTCTGGGATGAGAAACCGTTAGGGGTAGGGCCCTTGGGGAGGTGCCCTGGGGCTTCCCCGAGC